>NW_020448554.1:0-1864 GCF_003343035.1 Apteryx rowi
GAGTTCTGGGAACAAGGCACTGTGGCCTGGGCTGATGGTCTTGGTCCAACAGTTCTCGCTTGCCCCTTTGCCATCGGATTGCCTCTCCAGCAGGGRAGGAGGGGTGGTCTTCCCTCTCTTCACCCAAAACACCTTTCCAGCTTGCCCCTTCCTCTCTGCCTGTCAGCGAGGGGCCCCAGTGTGGCCCTGCTGCCCCCTCTCCCCCATCCTTGCCATGGAACGACTCTGAAGAGTAGGAGTGGGGAGCTCATGAGCAATGCTCAGCAGCTCCTGGGCCTTGCAGGGAAGTGAGGGAACTGCCACAGCACCAGGGAGACCTCCCTGTGATGCGGCACATCCCACTGTGACCTCAGCTCGTGTCATCTGAGGGCTCAGTAGGTCACCACCATGGAGATGGCACAACCAGGGAGAGAGCTGAGAGATTTCCCCTCATGTTCTGGAAAGCAGCACCYTCCTGTCACCCCAGTTATTTACCAAATCTTGCTGACTAATCCTTCAGGAACATCCCCAGATGGTGTCAAAGGCTGTGAAATATCTAAAAGGGGACCCTGGATCTGTCACTTCTGTGACCCTGCACTGTCAGGTGTCTGCATTGGGCAGACCTGTGTGGCAATCTAGGCCTTTGGGGCTGGCTTGGGATTTGGCATTTTTTAAAGACAGGMTCAAAGTCATGTGACATGAAACAGCACAAAGTGCGGCCACAAGCTGAGATCCAAAACTGGATCCTCCTGTGGGTTTCTCTTTTTGTAAAAGCAGGATGTGGGACAATCTGGGACAGGACGCAGCCTTCCTCCTTGAGGCATCAAAGCAGGCTCTTTGGTTTTAAAAGTCCTCAGTGAGATTTCTTGGTCTGTGGTGCTCTAAGATTGAGCTGATACGCCAGAAAAGAGCAAAGGTGCCCTTAACACACATCATCCTGAGAACTTTATCTGAGACCCTGGTCCCTGCCATGCTACATTGCCATGGTTACTGTAGTGCACGAACACTGTGCTGCTGATTAATAAGAAAGAAAAAATATATGGAAATGGTAAAACTGTGTGAAGTTTTGGAAATGAGCATTTCTTGTCAATTATTGCATTGAGTTATTTTTTGAGAAGATTTCAACTTAGGACTAGAATCTCCTTTTTGGGCTCGCTTCATGTGACCACATAGAGAGGCTGTTGCTGCCTGAGATGCCCTGGGGTAGCTGTGTTCCCTTGTGGGGCTGGAAAATTTTTATCTGTCTCCTGGGGGACCTTAGCTTGTCATTAGGAAATGTATCTGAAAACAACTAAGTTGAGGGAACCTATTTCCTTCCATTGACTAGAAAGGGGAGTCCAGACAAGTGGGTCTGCCATGGGGTGAGATCAATCGCCTCCCTGTTGTCCCCCAAATGAAGTTACACTTCATTGACCATGCAGGGAATAAAAAGGGAGTGCAGCTAGATGTTTTAGGGACTCCTTTAAAATGTCATGGTAAYATAGGTATGTTGTGATTTGTGCAAATTTGGGCACCCAAAATTAGATGAAGCTGGTCAGCCTGCTTTCCTCACCAGTCGAGAAAGCCTGACACTTCAGAGTGTGATGTGCTCTGTGCAAAGAGTGAGGAGTGGCATGGACAGCCGTGGGCAGGGGGTGGTTTTCTGAGTGCTGGGCTCTCTGTGAGACAAAAAAATATCTTGTTTAATGGTGCAGGCCTGATTATAAAATAAATGTTTAGAAATAGCATTAAAACTGAAACAAGAAAGAAATTAAGACAAGGATTTAAAACAAATAAATGTTTTGTTAAATTTCCAGTTTTTTGTGCTCTTATTGTTTTTCTTGATTTGTTCTGTTTTAGTCTACTAGTCTTCTGGGGTCATTTCGCATTATCTTTTTGTCTGAAA
>NW_020448554.1:3167-7331 GCF_003343035.1 Apteryx rowi
GGGTGTCTTTGGTGCTGAGCCCATGAACCTCAGATGCTGAGAGGACACTGAAGAAACCTCTCGAGAAGTTTACATCAGAAGCAAATCCCCAAGTTTCTTGGAGCGTTAATAGGTCCCACTGAGGTCCATTACACAGAAAGGCTCCCAAGGGGCTGATTAGAGCCGAAAGTTGGAGGCCCTGATTGCAGGTAGGCAAAGGCAATGTGAGAGTGGCTCTGATGCCAAGTCAACCTTGCTGTGTGTTATCAAGCAGAATGGCCAAGCCCCACAGCCAGCCCCTGGGTGGGGAGATCCTTTCCCTCACATGTTGCTCAGGACTGTTCCTGGGGGCAGTGTCAGGGTGGGGGGGGAGTGCAATGCCTAGTGCAGGACAACGATACGGCACCTCCTGGGCTCTGTGGAGCTGAGGAGGCAGCAAGGCCACATGGCTGTTAGGAAACGTCATCTTCTCGTATGCCTTGGTGACAGACACACCAGCTATAGCAGTTGGGACAAAGACCCCAGTTCTTTTGGAGGCTTTCAGCCTTGGCATTGCCCTCTGTCATCTCCACCACGGGCTGTCCTAYGCTGACCCAAAGCTGCACCTGTTTCCCTGCATCCTCTAGACATGCAACCTGCTTCCCCACCTTTCTCTCACTGCATGATCTCCCCGCCTTTACTGACGTCCCTCTCCTTGCTGGCTGCTCCTTGAAACACAAAGCCAGGGGCTGATCACGGAGTCCCTCTGGGTGTCCTGTTGCACCACAGCACTAGCCTATGAGTGACATTCTTGTTACCTAAAGTCCAGTCTGAACCTCTCAAAATGCACTTTGTGGCTCTTTCCCCGTCTCATGCTGCTTTCCACTACGAAGAAAAGCTCCATCATCTCTGAAAACACCCCATCACAGACAGTCACAGGTCACTACTGTTTTGGCCTTAGCCTCCACTTCAGGAGGCTAAAGCAGCCCAGGTCCCTCAGGCTCTCCATAGAGGCCATGTGCTTCAGGCCCCCAAYSCCATCTTGGCAGACCTCCTCTGAACCCTCTCCAGTTGCTCCCCATTCCTCCAGTGCTGGGCGTACCAAACTGGGACACACTGTTCCAGAAATGTGAGAGTCAAGGGGGATAAGACCTGCCCTTGCCTGGGTGGCCATGCTCTTCCTMATGCAGTCYTGYATGCAGCTGGCCTCATTTGTGGTGAGCATGCACCACTGGCTCATATGGCAYCCCTCATAACATCCAGGGCCTTCTCCTYGGGGTCACTGYTYTGCYRGTCAGGTCTCTGCCTGTCCTGATGCACGTGTTGTTCTGCYCCRCTGATGAGCCTTTCAAAGAGGACAGGATGTGGGGTAGACCCCTGCATACCCCACCTTTACCTGGCTTCCCAGTAAAGCATGACCCTTTCATGAAAGCCCTCTCAACTCAATCATCCAACCAGCTTTTCCCCATCTGGATGTCTAAAGGACATCCATTACTCTCTTCTCCTCCTCAAGTGCACATCTTTTATCACAGAAGGCAATCAGGTGGGTCAGGAATGATTTACCTTCAGTAAATCCATGCTGACTGTTCCCAGGTACCTTCTTCATGTGCTCAGAARGGTGATCKGAGAGGACTGGCTCCATGACAYWKTCCTCAGCAACATGAGGCTGTATGGCCTGCAGCTCCCTGCTTTGACCTTGTGGCCTTATTGAAGATGAGCACAACATATTCTTTCTTCTAGTATTTGGGACCTCCCCTAATCTCCACAACTTTTCAAAGATGACACAGAGCAACCTTGCTGTCAGAGCAGCCAGCTCTCTGCATGTCCATGGATGCCAGCCATCCAGTCCCATAGACTTCTGTGGGGTGAGTTCTAGAGACTTAGGCACTGCTGGTTGTCTTTCTCTTCAGGAGTCCTGACTCTAGGCACAACAGCTGAGGAGACCTTGTGGGTGAACACTGAAGCCAGGAAGGACTTGACTTCCCCAGACCTATCTGCATCTGCTTTTGCTAGAATCCCTGCCCCATTCAGCTGTGAGCCCACATTTCCTTGTTTATTCTTTTACTGTCACTGAAGCAGKAGCAGYGGTTCTTCCTGTCCTTCACATCCCCTGCAAGTGTCTCTGTCCCAGGGGAGCTTTGGCTTCCTTGACACCATCCCCACTTTGCTGGACAACATTTCTAAATTCCTCCTTTGCAGCCTTGGCCTTCTTCCCCTTTCCATATGCTGCCTGATTGCCCTGGAGCTCACATGGGAGTTCCCTGTTTAGCCAAGCTGGGCTCCAGAGATGTCTACTAATTTTACAAACTGTTCGTTATGGAGCATTCTTGTGCTTGACAGATGCTGTCCTTAAAGGCCTGCTGGCTTTCCTGAGCTCCTCTGCCCTTCAGAGCTGCCTGCCTTGGTCCATGCCATGGAAGAGCTCCATACATGCAAGCTATCCCTTCACACATAGGGCATGCCCCTCCTCATCTTGCCTGGTGGTCTCTCCTGAAGAACTTGCACCCTGCCGTTGAAGGACCCCAGTCATGCAAGCGATCCCTCCACATCTCAGTTATTCCAATCATGTGGCAGTCCTGTGACAGCTTGTTCATCCCCATTTGCTCCTGCCTGCATCCCAGGTTGCATATGTTTGCACACATTTTGATATGAGCACCTCAGCTGTGGCGCCGACCAAAGATTTGTCACAGGGAAACCTGTTGCCAAGGACCCAACGTATGCAAAGGCTTTAATTACAAGTGGTGACATGCTGGCATGGACAGCAGGTGGCAATGTAATGGCAAAAGGAGGTTCCTRCTAAGAGAGCAAAGCCTGCAGTGCCCAAGGCCAAGGAGAAAAAGAGCTGGGCCGTGCAGGAAAGCCAGGAGAGGGGTTGGTGGCCTGTGCTGACTCTGCAGCACCACTGGACCTGTGGCAGACTTCCTCAACCAATCTCCAGGAAGAACAAGGTGCCACTGAAGAAGTCCCTGGGCCTGTGCAGCCTGTGATCCAGCCACCCTGAGGACGTTGTTAGTCTAGTCCCTGTTCATATTGGGGGGTGAGAAGAGGTACAGGAGGAGGAGAGCTACAACCGTTTGAGAGTACAGAAACTAGAGCAGAGACCTTGCTGTGATGTGCATCCYAGTTGTGCAGCACATTTGGATGCAGACAGTACAGATTTTGCCTAAAGGCAGTGGTGGGATTCATTTGTTTAGGCACAGGCAGGAACCTGAGATGCCCGGGGACACTTGCCCAGCATGCAGTCCAAAGGGGCTTGGCTTTTCTGTAGGTCCCATGTTGTATCTACTAGAGACATGTGGTTGTGCTGGACACCSCAGGCATCTGAAATGGCCCTGCCAGCCTATTTCTATGTCATTAAATCAAGTATCTGCACTGAATTACGTTACCTGTTTTTAATATTGGGATCTGCTTGTGTCTCAACTTCCTAGTGAGATGAGCTTTACTTGTAGTAGGCATCTAGTGTCATTTGAGATGACCAAGAAGATTCCCCATCTGGCCCCCAGCTCATGCTCCAGAAGGATGTGGGTCTCATAGTGGCTCCATTAGAGCAAGCAGACACTGGCACATGCCAGGGACCACCTCTGTCCCCAGGTGTTTGTGTGTGAGCAACTGACTCCCACCCTCCATCTCCAGTGATAACAATGGGAGCTTAGACAAGGCTTGGGCAAGGGGAATTCTACCTCCTGTGTGTTTCTGAGTTTCACAGGAGGGAACTGTATCCCATTACAGTCCAGGGGCTTTTACATGGCTCTGGCATGAGATGCCCAGATTGACTCATCTGAATCAACACATGAACCATGTGTCCATGAGCTCCCCTCTTGTCCCCTCTAGGTATCTTGCCTAGTTAAGAGATGGGAATAGGGACTTCCAGAGTAGGACGTTTACACCTTTCATAGATAGCCATCCTGTGATGAAATAAACTGCAATGCTGGAATCAGTTTTTCTGCACTCTTTCGAAAAGAAAAATAGCTCATTATTTTAGTGTACTTCAGTGAACATTTCCCAGGAGGAGGGAGCTCAAGGGACAGAGAAATTCATGCCTTCAGCTGGGCCTCTGCTCCTGAGTGGGGCCAGGCTTTGGGGACAGAGGGAGCTGATGGCAACCTGGCAGCACTGCTGAGAGACAGGTGTGTGCAGGAGCAGCTCCTCTTCCAAGAGCAACAGGGCTTTGGGCACTGAATGCTGCTGCTGACATGAGATGAGGCA
>NW_020448555.1:0-7560 GCF_003343035.1 Apteryx rowi
TACCCAAGAGAAAAAGGAAGGCTTTGCGTCTTTGTCCCCGATTCTACGAATATCTATGGTCAGAAAGAAGAACCACATCTACAGACCTTCTCAAGGCGATAGGAGTTCCAACTCATGAAGACATATATCTAAGCAGGTTTTAAACAGAAACATGAAAAATGTCTAAGAAAGCATATGAATAGGCAGGTGCATAGGCACCTTGAGGAACTGGTGCTCGTCTTGTTTCACAGCGATTGGAATAAGCATTTTACTGTGCAGTAAATGGTTAATCAGGTAAGAAATAAAGATATAGATGTAGATTTACTTGGTTAGTGTGTTTTTGGAATGCATTTTATTGCAGATCTCTGAGATATCATCAGAATAATTTTATTTTGGAGGCTAGAAGGTACAGCAGTTTTTTATACAGCTTAATTTGCCCCTGATATATATATGTACACGGTAATTTGAACGGTCAGTCTCCTGACAGCTTTTGTGTATTAGCTTTTCACATTGTTTTATGTTTTTATCTCCTGCAATCCCTTTTAAAAAAACAACTATGAATTTTCCATTACCACTTCTCTTGCCCTCTAAAAATTATGAATGACTCTTCCTGCTGACTACATAATTTCTTTCCACCAAATTTGTTATGAAATGGAGTTGTACACTAGAGCTCTAACTCTGTTTTGAAATAAATCACTCTATATGATATAAATGAAATTGAATCTTAAGTTGCTGAAAGAGTTTAAAAATACTGTTTTATTGTTACTCTACTTGAAATTTTATTAACATCTTCAAGGGAAAAATAATAGTATGTGTTCTGAAGTTTTAAAAAGGTTTCAGACCAATTGGAAGGAAAAAAAAAAGCTACTTCAGTCTGGAAACATAAAATAATAAAAGACCCTGCTGGTGTTTCTGTTTAGGAAATCCTTCGCCATTTAGCATGTTAGCAATAAATTCTCCATGTATCATGAGTTCTAATATAGGGCAACTACACCACCTGCCTCTTGCTGAATACAAGCTGGGAATTGCATGGGTGACCTAAGGACTAGTTTGCAGGAATTCAATGAATACTATTACCTAGCTTCACATTGCAGCAATTAGAAGGTAATAATGAACCAGCTACCAGCTCTACTTCAGCACTGTTTCTGAATGTAGATTAATCATTTTTTTATACACCTTTACTTTAGGGAGCCATGTTTCCTTTTCACAACTGATATTTATTTGCTACAAACTCAAGCTCTTGAGTTCCCTGAACATAGCCTACATTGTTGTTGTTCTTAGTTGAACTGTGAAGTGTCAGAGATGCAGGTTCTTTGCGTATTCATAATAATGGTGCTACAGAGACTAACTTCATGCCTTGAGGCAGGAAGAGCCATGATCATCAATTTAAAGGCAGGATAGTTAACAAAAATTTTGTTCTTTGACTTAAACTAAAAGACTTCTTGCTTCTGAAGGTTGCAACTTAATTAGGGATTGCTTTCAGCCCTTTGTCATTTCATTAAAAACCATGGCAATAACTTAGGGAGATAATGAATTCAGGAATTAATCTTTCTTTCCATCAAGAACCAAACACAAAGACTGGATTGTCATTGTGTTTTTCATATCATATTGCATGGACCTTCTCCCAGGAGATTGTAGGCAAGCCCAGGAGGGTAAAACCCAAACTGTCTGGTTTCATCTTTATTACATCTCAGTGCTTAAGGGAACTTAGCCATGGCTACTTCTTCCCTGGCCACCACTGCAGCAAAATTGCAGTGTGAGTCTTTCAGTGTTTGAGGTATCAAAGCTTGTATGCTACTGAAACTGTGAAAATCTCAGTAAGCTTTCGTTACAGGTATTTAAGCAGTTTTGTTTAATAGTTTTGTATGCTGTAGGCTCTCTCTAAAGAAAATTACCCTTTTAGTTGGGCCTTGAAATAGTGGAAGCAGCACCAAGCATCGTTCCCGTCTGAGTTTTGAAAGGTCAAATTTTTACAGCTACTGCTGCAGTTGAAACACAGTTCAGGCCCTATAATGGTGTCATTCAGTGGTGTGGTAAAATGGGTTGTGAAAACAATAGTGAAGTAAAATAAACGCATGCCACTTCCTCCAGTGAAGCACATAACTCAGGACTTGTTCGGGTCATTGTCTGGAGGCTTGGACCTTCTCCTCCTCTGGCTTTCTGCATTGCGTCTCCTTTTTGTAATCCCTTAGAAAATGTTATTATTTCAGTGTAAGCAGGGCTAACTTTTAAACTGATTTATCATAGACTTCTCTCATGAATGCAGAGATGTTTTCAGCTAAGCTGTTCTCCAGTAAGATTCAGACTTTTATTTTGTTGCACTAAATTTCCCTTTGTAGTGTGGGGTTTTATTGCAAAAAGTCGATAACCTATTACTGTTCAACCAAGGACGGGGAAAAATAATTTGGTCTGAGGGAGATTTTAAATGGAATTGACATTTTTCTGTCAATTGTTTTGGAAACAAAATCTTCTTCAGAACATAAGTTTTATAGCTTTTTTTGCAGTATTTTCCTAGAGTTTTCACTTTTCTTTTTTTTTAAGAAAAAAAGGTGAACAACAAGCACTGAAGTCTTAGATTTGGCCCTTCAGCAAAATGCATCTGTAATATGAAGGCTCTCTTTCCCAGCTTTCATCTGTGCTGCAGCTTCTACAACATAGACTATATCTGTGTATACCTTGTTCTCTCAGGTGGTCAGCCAAGCAGCAAGTCCAGTCAGTAGCAGTATCTTTCATTTTCACACACCTGGATGTGAAAAGCTTCACTCAAAAATTAAGAAGTAATTTATTTAAAGAACTTCTGATGTGTCATGCAAAATAGGTAACAACTAAACAAATTCTCTTAATAGCAGAGATAGTTTAACCAAAGTGAAAAGTTTTCTGTGTTTATTTACTTTATTCTTTTCATATAGAGGTCTTGATCCTCTTTTAAAAGGAAGTATTTATCACATATTATTGTGGAATGCTGTGAGTCAGGTCTCATTCCTTCTCTGGCTGGATTTAAGATGTAATTGTACTGGGAAGTTTAAAAGTGATGATGGAGATCTGCCTGTTTTTGATGACCAGTGGGTCATCTTTAGCTTAATGTCAGATAACATGTTTTCTCACTAGCATGTTTTACGTTAGTTTGACCTAGTGGAGATGAGTGCTCTTCAGTGGGTGTTGAGCTCTCTTTTTCCTCACTGGGATTTCAGACCATGCCAACTGCAATAAAAGTGGTCTTTGTGGAGATTTTCCATGTTGCCAGGTATATGGCTGGAAGCTAGGGTTAGCACTCAGTTTGTTCGAAGAGGATTTTTCTCATAACAGAGATAGATGGATTTTCTGTGTCTCCAGTGCAGCTTTTCTGGGAGCAGACAAGTGGGACAGCAATCAGGTTATGCAGGGATACATGTGTATATATAGAAGAACAACCAAAGTACTGGCAGTTTAACTTCCCTGTCTAATATAATGAGCATCACGGGGTCGCATCTGGGCCTTCTGTAGATGTGTTTGTGTATGTATTGGTGCATTGGTAGTCTCGTTTGTTTGCCAATATCACTGCTGTATAAGGTAAGCAGAACTGGTGTTTGCTTTTTAAATAAGAGCAAATAATGGAAAAAAAATTCCAGAGCTGATACCACCAATTTTTCTTTTTTCAGCCAGAAAATGGCTCTTGCAAATCTTACTCTCTGCTATTTCAGAGAAAAGGGAGAACTACAGATATGTTTTCCTATGTGCACTCAAGCATCTTTTCCTTGCATCATCTCCCAGGAAGACTATTTTCCTACCTTACTTGTGCATTATTTTCTTCCAGTATATTTGGTAGCCTTATATTTTTTATAACCTTGTGCCTTACTCAACCCATACACCCATGTTTCAACTGTCCTCAGTGTCAAAAATAGGCAGAAGGCAGACTCAGATTTGCAGAACGGTTGCAATTGGAAGGCACCTCTGGAGGTCATCTAGTCCAACCCCCCAGCGTCACCTAGAGCAGGCTGCCCAGGACCATGTCCAGTTGGGTTTTGAATATCACCAAGGACGGAAATTCCACAACCTCTCTGGGCAACCTGTAACAGGGTTTGATCGCTCGCACAGTAAAAATATTTTTTTCTTACGTTCAGGAGGAATTTCCTGTATTTCAGTTTGTGCCATTGCGTCTTGGCCTGTCTCTGGGCAGCACTGAGAAGAGTCTGGCTCTGTCTTCTTTGCACCCTTCTATCAGGTATTTACACACATTTGATAAGATCCCCCTGAGCCTTCTCTTCTCCAGGCTGGACAGTCCCAGCTGTCTCAGCCTCTCCCTGTACGAGAGATGCTCTAGTCCCTTAATCATCTTCATGACCCTTCACTGGACTCACTCCAAGTAGCTCCATGTCTCCCTTGTACTGGGGAGCCCAGCACTGGACGCAGTACTCCAGATGCGGCCTCACCAGGGCTGAGCAGAGGGGAAGGATCACCTCCCTCAACCTGCTGGCAATGCTCTTCCTAATGCACCCCAGGAGACCATTGGCCTTCTTTGCTGTGAGGGCACATTGCTGGCTCATGGCCAGCTTGTTGTCCGCCAGCACTCCCAGGGCCTTCTCCGCAGAGCTGCTTTCCAGCTGGTCAGCCCCCAACCTGTACTGGTGCATGGGGTTATTCCTCCCTAGGTGCAGGACCCTGCACTTGCCTTTGTTGAACTTCATGAGATTCCTCTCCGCCCAGCCTGTCCAGGTCCCTCTGAATGGCAGAACAACTGTTTGGTGTATCATGTATGTATTCCTTCTTCAATTAAGTTAAGGAATCCCTTGTAAGATTAAGGAAGTGCAGTGTTTCTACTGTCCAGCACTGTGCCATTGTAGAAAGGTCATGTTCTCTCAGCTTTGTGCACTTGTCCTGTCCTGATCCAGGGACAGTAAACCTTATAGTTACTGTGAAAAATTAAGGCAGGATTCGTGCTGGAACAAAGTTTTGTAACACACAGAACATTTTGTACCTTCTTATCCTGTTTCTGCAAGAAAGTTACCCTAGGAGGCTTTATTATTTTTTTTTTAATAAGGTACAGGCAGCTGGCTGCAAGAAGCATCTTTCATGGTGCCGATCAGACTTTAAAAGCTCTGTGAAGCTTTGTTCCAGTCTGTGGCCTAATTTAATTTACTCTCTTCAATTGTTTATGTGATGGACAAGTTTCTGAGACCTTAAGTGCTTTCCCTCTCCCTGCCTCCTCTTTTTGAGGAAGTGGTTTCATCTAGGTACCAAGATGCATCAGACCTGTTTACCTACCTAGTATGTTTATAGATCCTGGCCAAAGTTAATTCCTAATGCATCACTGTTGACCTCAGCTGAACTGTATTTAGTATACATTTGCCTCTTTATCCTCAAATTACTATTAAAAATTACCAAATGTTTTCATATATATTTTGGCTGTGCATACTTACCATGCTATAAACAAGTCTTCCTTAAGGGCAAGATAAAGGTGCATCTTCAGTCTTTCTTTTTCTCCTTCAAGTTCAAGATAATCTTAGCACAAAAACAAAGAAACAAACAAAAAAAAAGAGGTAACTACCAGTTTACTGAGAGACTATTTATTTAGAATGTATCTCATAAGTAATTAAAAAAAAAAGCCCACTGATTAGCAGAAATGAGGTATCTCTTTTTGTGATTTGTTTTTAGAAATTGTAATGATTTAATGTTGATGTCTAAGCATTTCATAATCTTCCATTCCAGGGGAAAAAAGGCAACTTTTCTGCCTCATCCACAGAATGTTCTATTTCATAGGTGAATCATTTTTTCATCTTATGGAAATGATAAAGATCATCTGGATAAGCAAGGACTAGATTACTGTTGCTACCTCAGTGTTGCTGCCATCTGTTCAGCTCCCTGCATACTTGGAGAGATAATTTAACCAGTCTGTTCTTACAGCACACATTAGTCATATTCATATGAGAGATAAGTTACTATGGAAATAAATTCTGTCTGCAGTAAGATTTTTTTTTTTTAACAAGATGTATTTTAAAAATTTACCACCTCTTTGTATAGAATTATTTATAGTTTACCTGATAATCAAATTTGTGCACTGTATTCTAACTGCTCATATTCTAAGTACTTAAGGTGTATAATTTGCACAAATTTACTATGATTAGACAAGTTTCTTTTTTCTCCAAATGGGGCAGTTGAGGCACAGAAGCTAATATCCCCATTTTTTAATAACTGAGGGCCTGTTGAATTTTAGGTGCCTTTGGTACTTAGTGATCTATCTAAGGTGATGGAGGAAGTTTGTGTTGCATCCTAAAGCTCCAACTGGATTTCTTTTTTAAAGAAAGGGCTTTTTCATTTTAAGAAAATTCCTTCTTCTGCATTGCCTATTTCCCACTTTCCAGCTACTTTCAAAGCTGCCTACTGTTGCTACATCCAAGTTTCTAATTGAGATTCTAAGCAGGCAAAACTGCATCACTGTCTTTTGTTCTTCTGTGAAAGCCCATATTAGCAGGGCCGCCTTATATAAAGCGGTCCCCTTTCACCTTTGAGAATAAAGAGGAGTTCCTGTGCGAAACAAATACTGTGGCATTTCAGTGGTTTCAAAGAGCTGCAGTGAGCCCACGGATGCTTTATCCAGAGCCTTTGCAGTCCTCCTTGACAGAGCAATGCACTCTCAGCGCCCGCAATGACGTGACAAAATACGTGGTGCAGTCTGGAGGAGCCGACCCATCTCCAAGCTGTTTCACAGGGCTGGGACAAGTGGAGCCACTTTGCTGGAGCTTAACCTCAACATCACTGCAAGCAAATGGCTGTGCCACAGGCTGGCATATGCCTTGCACTCTGCTGCTGCCGTACCTCTCCCTTCCAGTCCCACGACTGCCAGAAATGTATTCAAAGCTCACCAGACTGACAAAATTTTAACATTTCCCATCCACATTCTTCCGCTGATTATGCCAAATTTGGATGAGATTTAGGATTTCTCTGGAGCAGAAAAGGGCTGTTGCTAGGGCTTGTGGCATGTGAACAGACTCTCCCAGGAAAGACTTACCTGGCCTAAAGAAAAAGGAAGCCTTTCACATGGGAGCAATCCTGAGTCAACAGGTATCTGACCAAACTAAGAAAGTTTACCTACTGCCTTTCTCCTAATTCATATGAGGGGTGACATCTCTTACCTCAGTCTGTTGCATCTAAGTAAAATGTGTGAACGTGATTCTTTAGGAGGAGGAAACGCAGATTCAGGTATGACTAGTCAAAATGTCAATAACCTTGACTACTCTTCTCAATTTTAAACAAACATTTAGGGCTTTGTCAAACTTTAACAAAAACCAGATTTTTTTCCATTCTTATGCTAACATGTTACATTGTTAACACCTGATAAGGCTAAACTCAGCCAAGTAACATGCAGGGATACCATTATTTAGTCTCTTCACTGCATGGTTTTAATGCAGGCTAATTAATATACACTGGCTAATATATGTTAAAACACATGTTTTCACCTAGGTAGGTCATCTTCGTAGGCCTTCAGAACTGTTGAGACAAAAATTTATGTCACAGAATCACTGAGGTTGGAAGGGACCTCTGGAGATCATCTAGTCCAACCCCCCTGCTCAAGCAGGGTCACCTAGAGCACATTGCACAGGATTG
>NW_020448556.1:0-1038 GCF_003343035.1 Apteryx rowi
GCATCAGTGGGAGGTCACTGGGGGTGTTACTGGGAGGTTACCGGGGCATCACTGGGAGGTCACTGGGCGGTTACTGGGCGTCACTGGGGCGTCCCCCCGGGGCGTCACCTGAGGTCCTTGATGGAGAGGGTGCCGCGGAAGTCGCGCAGGATCTCCAGCAGCACCCACGACCAGTAGCTGCGGTAGCTCAACTTGCCCAGGTCCGAGAGCGGCTTCTCGGGGGAGCCCACCGTGCTCTCCAGCTTGGACAGCTCGTAGCCTGGCGGCGGCGGCGGCAGCATGGCACAGAGGGGCCCAGGCGTCCGGGAGGGGCCCAGGCGTCCGGGTTGGGAAGGGGCCCAGGCGTCCGGGTCCCCCCCCCACCACCCCCATCCCGTCCCATCCCGCCGCCACTCACTGAAGGCGATGAGGAACTTGCCGTAGCCGCGGCGCTGGTACGGCGGCAGCGTGAGGATGCAGGCGACGTTGTTGCCGTCCGGAGACTCCTTCTCCTGCGCGAGCGAGGGGAACGTCGTGGCGGTGGCATCGGGGACGACGAGGGGCGTCCCCCCCCCCCTCCCCTCCCCCACACCCGGGGCGCGGGCCCAGGCGTCCGGGCGCAACCCACCTTGGAGAAGTAGCCGACGATGTGGGCGCCCTGGCGGTCCACCTCGGTGAGCAGGTAGAAGACGAAGGGCTCCACGTCGAAGTAGAGCGTCTTGTGGTCCAGGAAGAGCTTGGCCAGCAGGCAGAGGTTCTGGCAGTAGATCTGCGCCGCCCCGGGGGGGTGGGGGGGTCGTTAGGACGCCGCTTGACGTCGTTACGGAGCCGCGTGACGTCACACGGCACGGTGTGATGTCACCCGACGTCCCCCCGCCGCTGCCGCCCCGTCACCTTGTGGTCTTTGCCGTCCACCTCGTAGACGGAGATGTTGCTCTTGCGGTAGATCTCCCGCCCCGGCGGCTGCCGCCACTGGCACTGGCCCTGCTCGGTTTTGGGGGGTGGGGGACGGTGAGAGGGGGCGGTGCCAGGCCAGGCCCCGCCCCACCAGGCCCCGCC
>NW_020448556.1:3773-5056 GCF_003343035.1 Apteryx rowi
CCCCGCGGCCCCCCCCGCACCTTCTGCACGTGGTTGATCTCATCGTGCTTGCGCTTCTGGTTGCGGGTGATCTTGCGCTCGGGCTGCTCGGCGAGCTCGCCCAGGTACTGCTCGGAGCTCTTCTGCACGGCCTCCTTGAGCGTCTTGCTCAGCGCCAGCCGGTTCTTGTCCACCCACTCGTCCAGGCGCCGGTTGACTGCGGCAACGGCGGCGGCGGCGGCGCCTCAGAGCCCCGAAACGCGGCGGCCCGGCCCCAAAACGCGCCGCCCCCCCCCCCCCTCCTGCTCGTTGAGCCGCGACTGGATCACCTCGGCCGAGTCTGCGCCGCCGCCGCCAGCACCGCCCCGTTTGCACCAGTGCCGGCCCGGTTTGCACCAGTGCCGGCCCGGTTTGCACTGGGAACCCCCCCCCCCCCCCCCCGGTTTGCACCGCGGTCGCCCCCAGTCCCCGCGCCGCCCCCGGCCCAGTTCGTCCCAGTCCCGCTGTAACGGATCCCGCGCTGGTCCCAGCCCCGGGGGTGACGGGTGCCAAACCAGTCCCAGCCCAGTTCATCCCAGTCCCACTGTACCAAGCTCCCTACTGGTCCCAGTCCCCCTCTGACAGGTCCCATACTGGTCCCAGCCCCGGGGGTGACGGGTGCCAAACCAGTCCCGGCCCAGTTCGTCCCAGTCTCAGCTCAGTTCGTCCCAGTCCCAGGGTGACAACCCTGTTCTGGTGCTGCCCAGTTCATCCCAGTCCCCCTCTGACAGATCCCATACTGGTCCCAGTCGGTCCTGGCCCCAGTCAATCCCAGTCCCAGTCCTGCTTTGATCCCAGTCGATCCCAGTCCCAGTCTTCTCCCGGTCCCAGTCGATCCCAGTCCCAGTCCCGCTTTGATCCCAGTCGACCCAGTCGCAGTCCTTCTCCCAGTCCCGGTCGATCCCAGTCCCGATCCCCCTTTGATCCCGGTCGATCCCAGTCCCAGTCCCCCTTTGATCCCGGTCGATCCCAGTCCCGATCCCCCTTTGATCCCAGTCGATCCCAGTCCCGGTTCCCCTTTGATCCCAGTGGCTCCCCGCCGCTCACGCCAGGTGCCGTCCGCCCGCCGGCACAGGTAGGTCTCGCCGATCTCCACTGTCACCTCGGCCTCGCGCGGCGGCGGCGGCGGCGACGAGGAGGCCGCGGGGGCCCGGGCCGCCGCCGCCGCCGTGCCGGCAGCTTTTCCCAGGGCAGCCCCGTGCTTTCGGCAGCGTAGGCTGCAGGATGCCTCCGCTGGCTCGCTGCTGCCTTTCTCGATGGCAGCG
>NW_020448556.1:6462-7485 GCF_003343035.1 Apteryx rowi
TGCCCGCCGTGTCGACGTCCCCCCCGCCCCAGGCGCCCCCCGCGTCCCCGGCAGCGGGCGGCGGGTGCGTCTTCTGGTGCCGGGTGAACTGGGGCTTGTAGCGGAAGCGCTTGCCGCAGCGGGCGCAGCCGTAGGGCTTCTCGCCGGTGTGGATGCGCTGGTGCTTGACGAGGTTGGAGCTGACGCAGAAGCTCTTGCCGCAGGCGCCGCAGCGGAAGGGCCGCTCGCCCGTGTGCGTGCGCTGGTGCTCGATGAGCGTGGAGCTCTGGCCGAAGGCCTTGCCGCACTCGCCGCAGCGGTAGGGCCGCTCGCCGGTGTGCGTGCGCAGGTGGGAGCCCAGGTGGGTCTTCTTCTTGAAGCGCTTGGGGCACTGCGGGCAGGCGAAGGGCTTCTCGCCCGAGTGCGTGCGCTGGTGCTTGAGGAGGTTGGAGCTGAGGCTGAAGCGCTTGCCGCAGGCGCCGCAGCCGTAGGGCTTCTCGCCGGTGTGCGTGCGCAGGTGCTTGGCCAGGTTGGAGGTGCGCCCGAAGGCCCGGCCGCACTCGGGGCAGGCGAAGGGCGTCTCGCCCGTGTGCACGCGCCGGTGCTCGGCCAGCGTGGAGCTGCGGCTGAAGGCGCGGGCGCAGACGGGGCAGGCGTAGGGCCGCTCGCCCGTGTGCACGCGCCGGTGCTCGGCCAGCGTGGAGCTGCGGCTGAAGCTCTTGGCGCACTGGCCGCAGGTGAAGGGCCGCTCGCCCGTGTGCGTCCGCTGGTGCTCCAGCAGGTTGGAGCTCTGCCCGAAGGCCTTGCCGCACTCGGTGCACCGGTACGGCTTGGACACGACGCCGCCGCCGCCGCCGCCGCCGGGCCCCTCCAGCAGCCCCAGCAGGTTGATGAAGCCCCGCGAGCGCCCCGGCGCCCGCCGCTGCCCCGCCGCCGTGGCCGCACCTGCGAGGGAGAGGAGAGGAGAGCTGCAGGGACCCTAGTGCCACCAGGAGCTTCGCGTTGGCACCCACGGCGTGTCCTGCACCGCCGTGAACATCAGGT
>NW_020448557.1:0-3423 GCF_003343035.1 Apteryx rowi
TTGTGTTCTCCAGGTCACTGATGAACGTGTTAGACAGGACAGGTCCCAGTATAGACCCCTGCGTACTCCACCTGTCACTGGCTTCCAGGTAAAGCACCACTCGTTCACAAAAGCCCTCTGAGCTTGATCATCCAACCAGCTTTTTGCCCATCCAGTTGTCTACCCAGCCTATTGTGACACCTTACTTGTATACAAGAATATACTTGGAGAGAGTGTCAAACATCTTGCTAATATCATGGCAAATGACATCCACTACTCTTCTCTCCTCAGCAAGTACAGGTCTTTTGTCACAGAAGGCAATCAGGTGGGTCAGGAATGATCTGTCTGCAGTAAATCCATGCTGACTGTTCCCAGGCACCTTCTTCTCCTTCACAGGCCCAGAAATGTGATGCAAGAGGACTCACTCCATGACATTCCTCACCAAAGTGAGGCTGAAGGGCCTGCAGCTCCCTGGGTTGTCCTTGTGGCCATTTTTGAAAATGGGAACAACATAGCCCTTTTTATGCTCATTGGGACCTCCCCTGATCGCCACAACTTTTCAAAGATGATAAAGACTGGCCTTGTGGTGATAGTTGCCAGCTCTCTCAAAGTCCTCAGATGCAGTCCATCCAGTCCCAGAGACTTGTAGGGGTTGAGTTCTTGCAAGCCATCCCTCACTCAACCCTCTTCCACCTTTTGTTATTTTTCCCCCCCTTTGGAGTCCTGACTCTTGGCGCAACAGCCCAGGAGACCTTGTTGGTGAAGACTGAAGCCAAGAAGGCCCCGAGCTCCTCAGACCTATCTGCATCTGCTGTTACTAGATTCCCTGCCTGATCCAGCAGTGAGCCACCATTTTCCTTTTTGTTCTTTTACTCTAACTGGAGCAGTAACAGCTCTTCTTCATGCTTGTGATGCYCCCCGCAAGTGTCTATCCTAGGGGAGCTTTGGCTTCCCAAGCACCATCCTTCTGCATCCTGTATGCTGCCTTATTGCCCTAAGCTGAGGTATGAAAGGAGGTGCCCAAGAAGTGAGCAAACCGTGCAGTGCCCAAGGGCAGGGAGAAACAGAGCTGGGCTGTGCAGAAATGGCAGGAGAGGGGTTGGCTGCCTGAGCTGACTCTGCAGCACTGTGGGCCATGTGACAGAGGTGAACCAATGTCCAGGAAGGATAAGGTGCCAGTGAAGAAGTGCCTGGGCCTGGGTAGCCTGTGATCCAGGCACCCTGAGGTCATCATTAGCACAGTCCCTGGTCATATCCTCTGGGGGCGAGAAGCGGTTCAGGAATAGGAGAGCTAGAAGGTTTTGAGAGTGCAGAGACTAGAGCAGAGACCTTGGTGTGATGTGCCTCCCATTTATGCAGCACGCTTGGATGTGGACGATACGGCCTGTGCCTAAAGGCAGTTTTGGGATTCATTTGTTTGGGCACAGGTAGGAAACCCAAGATGCTCTGGGGCACTACTCCAAACAGGGACGGTTCTCCAGTAAGTGCCGTGCTGTATTTGCTAGAGCATGTGGTTGTGCTGGACACCCCAGGCATCCAATATGGATCTTCCAGCCTATTTTGTGTCATTAAATCAAGTGTCTTCATGGAATTACATCAGGATTTTGCACTGTAGGGATCTGCTTGTGTTTCAGCTTCATAGTGAGCGGTGCTCTAGCAGTATTAGGCATCTAGTGTCATTTGAGAGGGCCAAGGAAATATCCCAGCTGGGCCCCACCTGATGCTCCAGAGGGATGCAGGTCTCACAGTCGCTCCATCAGAGCAAGCAGACACTGGTACATGCCTTGGATCACCTCTGTCTCTTCAACTGTCACCAGGTGTTTGTGTGTGAGCAACTAACTCCCACCCTCCAGCTTGAGTGATTACAATTGGAACTTAGACAAGGAGCTCCCATGCAGACACCTATGTTGTGCTCACTTTGGTTTGGTAAGGAGAATCCCACCTCCTGTGTGTTTGTAGGGTTCACAGGAGGGACCTGAATCCCACTCCAGCCCAGGGGCTTCTAAACGGGCATGAGATGCCCAGATTGACTCGTCTGAATCAACACCTGAACCATGTGTCCATGAGCTCCCTTCTTGTCCCTGTCTAGGTGTCGTGCCTAGTCAAGAGAGGGGAATCAGGGCTTCCAGAGTGGGACATTTCCACCTTTGATAGATAGTCATCCTCTGATGAAATAAACTGCAATGCTGGAATCAGTCTCTCTGCACTCTTTAGAAAAGGACAATAGGTGATTATTTCAGTGTACTTCAGGGAACATTTCTCAGTAGGGAAATTCATGCCTTCAGCTGGGCCCTCTGCTCCTGACTGGGGCCAGGCTCCTGGGACACAGGGAGCTCATGGCAATCTGGTAGCACTGCTGRGAGACAGCTGTGTCAAGGCGGAGCTCCTCTGCAAAGAGCAGCAGGGCTCCAGGCACTGCCTGCTGCTGCTGACATGAGATGAGAAAAGGCAGAGACGTGAAAGGCAGTGTGGAGTGGGAGGCCAGAGGAGATCTCCTTGTGGGAGAAATCTTCACAGTCCTTGATACGGTAAGTCTCTGGCTGCAGGGCAATACTACTGAGGTTCCTGGAGGAGTCTTCTAAACCCATCCCACACCATAACTGATAGTTTTTTTTAAGGATTGTTCTCCCGGCTTCTCCTTTGCAGAGGAGGAGGAGATGCTTTAGAGCAGGGATCCCCTGCAACACTGTCAGAGAGACAGGGCATCATGGCTATGTCCTTCCAGGACAGGTGCAGGGGTGTGAAGCCAGGGAGTGCACGCAGGTGTGCCCAGGGCTGTACTTCAGAGCAGTGTCCCTGCATCCTAGAGTGCTCTGTGCCTGGGGCAGTGACTCTGCCACCTGCGAGGGTCAGCACTCAGCCCGCCCGAGGAACTCCCCACAGCACAGTGGGGAGAAGCTCTGGGTGGGAGGAGTGACCCCCGGAAGGGCAGGTTCATTCTTCTGCTGAGAGGCTGCTGTGTCAGTCAGGGCTGCCCACAGCTCTAGCTCAGCCCCAGAATATGTCTGGAGGAGACTTTTCAAGAGGACACTCATGGCAAGCATATCTGAAAGGGAAGGCACTCTCCTGGGGCTCTGATTTTTTTTTTTTTTTTGTCAAAGCACAAATCAAAAAGGATGTTTTAGGCTTAGATGACTGAAGGAGAGTTCTGCAGTGTTACTGGGAGGGATCAACAGGTCTTCAAGGATCCCAGAAAGTTCCTTCCACTATCCTCTTACCTGCAGGCAGCAGCAATAGCACCTTTGCAGCTCTCATCAGTCTCATCAGGCTTAGTCTCACCTGCTCCTTAGGTCCTGCAAACACAGAGATGCCCCTGGGCAGTGCCCTTTGGCCACAAGGTTTCCGCAGGGCAGAGCCGAATGCCCAGCGGGTGGCATGGGGTCTGTGAGCAGTGACAGGGGAGAGACGTGGGGACAGAGAAAGAGCTCCCAGTGGGACAGCTCC
>NW_020448557.1:4964-7713 GCF_003343035.1 Apteryx rowi
GCAGCTGGAGCTGAAGTTCAGGAGCTGACCAAAAGTCGTCCTGAGCAGGAGAAAGGAAATGCATTTGTATTTGGGGGGGAGGGGATTTCTTTGAAAACTGGGATGTTTTTCTCAGAGAAGTCTGTCCTAACTTGCCCCTGTCATTTCCTCCTTCGACAGTCCACCTGTGCCCAGAGGGAGCAAATGCCCAACAGCAGCTCCCTCAATGAGTTCCTCCTCCTGGCATTTGTGGACACACGGGAGCTGCAGCTCTTGCACTTCGCGCTCTTCCTGGGCATCTACCTGGCTGCCCTCCTGGGCAACGGCCTCATCATCACAGCTGTAGCCTGCGACCACCGCCTCCACACCCCCATGCACTTCTTCCTCCTCAACCTCTCCCTCCTTGACCTTGGCACCATCTCCACCACTGTCCCCAAGTCCATGGTCAATTCCCTCTGGAACTCCAGGGCCATTTCCTACTTGGCATGTGCTGCCCAGGTCTTTTTATTTGTCTTCTTTATGTCAGCTGAGTATTCTCTTCTCACTGCTATGGCCTATGACCGCTATGTTGCCATCTGCAAGCCTCTGCACTATGGGACCCTCATGGCCATCAGAGCTTGTGCCAAAATGGCAGCAGCTGCCTGGGGCAGTGCTTGCCTCTATTCTGTGCTGCACACTGCGAACACATTTTCCATACCACTCTGCCAAGGCAATGTCGTGGACCAGTTCTTCTGTGAAATCCCCCAGATCCTCAAGCTCTCCTGCTCTGACTCCTACCTCAGGGAAGTTGGGGTTACTGTGTTTAGTGCCTGTTTAGTCTTTGGGTGTTTTGTTTTCATTGTGCTGTCCTACGTGCAGATCTTCAGTGCTGTGCTGAGGATGCCCTCTGAGCAGGGCCGACACAAAGCCTTTTCCATGTGCCTGCCTCACCTGGCCGTGGTCTCCCTGTGCGTCAGCACTGTCCTGTTTGCCTACCTGAAGCCCTCCTCCCTGTCCTCCCCAGCTCTGGATCTGGTGGTGACTGTTCTGTATGCCTTGGTGCCTCCAGCAGTGAACCCCCTCATCTAYAGCATGAGGAACAAGGAGCCCCAGGAGGCAGTGAGGAAGCTGATTCAGCTGGTACTAGTTCAGCAGMAATAAGCTGCCCATCTCTCCTCTCAAGTGATTTCCAGTTTTTCTCAGGCAAATCTTGYACTTTGGGAGTTCTGTCTGATAGTCATGTTTGTACACAAATGTCTGTATTCATCACACTTCTCCAGAGATGGAAACCCCGCCTGTCTGATTCAGAGGCCTTCTGTAAATGTGTGGATCACTGTGTCAGAGCTGGCCTCCCAAGTAGCACCACTGTAATAAAAGGAGATCTCCTTAGTAATGTGCCTGAAGGTAGGGCTCTTCTTCCCAAGCTGGAGCCAAGAATGCGCTCAGGGAATTGCCCCTGAAAAGGCCCTGTTGACATGCCTGGGTTTGCATTGGCTAAGGGGCATCACCTCTTTTGGGTGATGTGTGAAGGAATGAGGGCTGGATTCAGCTGTCACTTGTGGGTGTCCAGTGCCCCTGGAGAGGGTGAGTGGTCAAGATGTCTCTGCCAGGGACTGTCCCACCTATTAGATGCCTGGCGACAGATGTCCATCCTTCTGGAAGGTAGTATGGAGCCACCAGAAGAGCACAGAAGATCTCCAAGGACAGCACGCTCCTGGGACGGGCAGTGAGTGGAATCTCACAAAACCGAGTGGAGTCACCCAAAGCAAAGGGCTAAACCAAAGAATGCACCAAATCAGGGCTCTRCAATCTCAGGAGAGGCAGTGGGCTGGGTCTATGACACCCCTGAGCCATTGGAAATGCCCTGTGATTGCTCCAAGCATCCTCYACAGCCACAGACCCTCTGGAGGGTGTTGTCAGGTGCAGTGATGTTGGTCCAGCCAAGCTTGCCCTCACCAGCAGGGCCAGTGCAGAGTCACCCTGGGGCCCCACAGCCTGCTCGCCCTGCAGAGCAGCACCGCCAGCCCAGATCCCTGTGGGGAGCACAGGTGCAGGAGAGGTGCTGGAACGGCCAGCGAGGCCAGCACAGACACACTGACCTGACTAAAGGCTCTCTGGGGAGCAGGGACATCTCCAGAGAAAAGCAAAGGAGCTATTGTGTGCTTGTGGGGGGAATAAATGAAAAACTGTTTTTATGTGTGCCAGCTCGGGGCAGGCTGCTCTGTCACTGGAGCTGCCTGAGGAGCCCCAGGGCCAGGACTCTTGTGCTGTCCTGGGGAGAGGGGGTCATGAGAGCAGTGGAGACACGGAGTGAGTGGCCTCCATTTCCTTGCGCCATTGCTGGCCCCCAGCCTGGGGGCTGATGGGGAGGCTGACACCCCTCTCTGCCCCCCAGGACCTGCTGTGACCTTCAGAGGGGCTGTGGCTGTGGTGTGAGTGCCCAGAGCTCTGCAGCCCCCTGCAGCGGGCACTGCTGCGGGGCCACCCCCAGCCCGGGCTGCTCTGTTGGATGGGCTGGGGAGAGGGCAGGGGAGGTGGGGAGAGCCAGGGAGGGTCTGAGCTGGGCTGGGAAGGACCCAGGAGAGGAAAAATGCCAGCAGGCAGCTACTGCATGTGAACAGCAGTGTGGGAGCACAGAGCTGTGTGCTTGCAGGGCAAATGCAGGTCTCCTGGGAAAGGCACCAGGACATGGAGGGAGAAGAAGAGAAGAGTCCAGGTTGTTCCCTGTGTTGCATGGAGACACTGGGGAAGCTGCCCCAGGGCCATCATCCCTGACCAGCCCCTCACATCA
>NW_020448558.1:0-1925 GCF_003343035.1 Apteryx rowi
ACAGGGCATCAGCAGGGCTGTACCGGCTGCACGGAGGGAATCACTGCCCAGGGCATGATCAGATCCCCCTCTGCCCTCCCCTCTCTCTTCACACCCCAGAACAGAGATCGTGTCTCCCGTGTTGGCCCTCCCTGCCGGGCTGTATTCCCAGCCACAGGGGATGCAGGCTTCACCCTTGGGAAATGCAGGAGAGCTCAGTCTCATCTAGAAGAGCAGGGTCCCACCACACCTGCTGGGTGGCCAGCGTTGCAGGCTGCAAACCCCACTGTGCTCCCTGCACACCTCCTGCCTGGGGCTGGAGGGTGCCCAGCATGAAGGCAGGCATGCCTGGGGGGTCTGGTGCCATTGGGGTGGTGGCCTTTGGACCAGTCTCTGTCTGTAAGGGACTTAGGAGCTTCTCTGCCTCCATGTTAGTGGCAAAGTTAGTGTTCCAGGTTCTTCTCTCTGGAGAGCTGAGGATTTAATTCTCTGGAAAAAGCAAAAAAGAAAGCCTTTTGTCCATGGGACTTATACTACGCTGTCAACTCTCTACTGCCTTCTGTTCTATCACCCTAGAAGTCCTTTGGCAGGGGCATTTTTTCGTTTCTGACCCTCCATCTGACCCTGCTTTGAGCAGCTGGTTGCACTACAGGCCTCCTGTGGTCCCTTCAACCTGAATTATCCTAAAAGCCCATGACCTCAGGYCCCATTTCAAGCACARAGCAAATGCCTCTGGGACAGGAGTCATTTGAGCTTTATGTGACCATCTAAAAGAAGGCAGGTGAACAATTCCTACTCTTTTCTTGTTGACTGTAAGAGCAGCCTGGGAGGCACTGCTGCAGGCATAGCTACATTACAACGGAAATTCTTTGCATCCACCTTTAACCACACAGAAATCCATTGTCTGGATCCCCTCAGTGGTGAGGGGAGAAATGCAGGCTTTTCTGCAGGGTGAGGTCTCTACCTCTGTAGTTGCACCTCCAGGTAGATAGTGCCATCCTGCCCTTTCTTTCTTGCATGAAGCTCAGCCCGGATGGGGATGTGAATGTGGAGGTTGGCTGTCACTGCAGTGACCTTGAGAAGGTGGAGAGGTAGGAGGAATAACATAATCACTGTCCTGGGCTGCAGCAGAGAAGATTTCATCTTGTTCAGGATCTGCTTGTCAGGATCCCACAGGTGACTGTCCTGGAGGGCAGAGGAGCCATGGAGCCCTCTTGGATCGTCAGCGACAACATCCTTGAAGCACAGGAACACAGGAAAATCTGCAGGAAAGTCCATCAGGTCCTGACCTGAGGCTGGCATGGATGAGCAGGGATTTTGTGATTTGGGACTTGAAAAGGCAGAAGGAAGTGCACAGAGGGCTGGAAGGGGAATGGGCTACCCAGGAAGAAGACTCAGCCATTGCGTGTGGTGCTAGGGATGGAGTTCGGCAAGCCAAAGCTCAGCTGGAGCTGCAGCTGGAGCTGGAGTTAAGGAAGGGATGGGGAGGGCAACCAGAAGTACATGGGCAGGACAAGGAAGGAAGGCAGCCAAGAAAAATGTGGTCTCCCTGCACAATGGGGCAGGGGACCTAGTGACAAAGACAGGGGAAAGGCTGAGGAGCTCATTGCCTCTTTTACCTTGTCTTTTACTCGTATTGTCTACTGCCAGGCCTCCCTGGACCCCGAGTCCTTTGGCAGCTTCTGTGTTAGGAAAGCCTCACCCATGGCAGAGGAAGATGCAGCTGGAGAGGACTTTTGCCCAGTGGGCACACACAAGTCCATGGGACCAGATGGGAAGCACCCCAGGGTGCAGGAAGAGGTGGCTGGAGTCACTGCAATGCTGCTGTTGATCATCTTTTAAAGGTCAGGGTAATCAGGGAGGTTCCTGATGACTGGGAACAGACAGACATTGCATCCATTTTCCAGAAGGGCAAGAGGGAGGATCTGGGCAACGACAGGCTGGTC
>NW_020448558.1:2675-3753 GCF_003343035.1 Apteryx rowi
AATGTATCTCTCTCTATATATGTTTACGCTCCCATAGACAGACTAATTCCTGTAGTGCATGAACATGGTGCTGCCAATTAATAAGGAAAAAAAAATATTTGGCAACGGTAAAAATTGTGTGAAGTTTTAGAAATGAGGCTACTTTTGCCGATTATTGTATTGAGTTATTTTTTGAGAAGATTTCAGATTAGGACAAGAATCTACTTTTGGGGCTTGATTCATTTGACCACACAGAGAGGCTGTTGCTGCCCGAGATGCCCTGGGGTAGCTGTGTTCCCATGTGGTGCTGGAAATCTTGGAGGTGGCTCATATGGGACGTTAGCTTGTCATTAGGAAATGTATCTGAAAACAGCTCAGTTGAGGGAACCTATTTCCCTGCATTGACTAGAAAGGGAAGCCCAGACAACTGGATAGGACAGAGACATCTGCACTGACGGGGTCTGGCCTGGGGTGAGATCTGCCTCCTCCCTGTTGTCCCCTAAAATGAAGTCACACTTCACTGAGCATGCAGGGAATGAAAAGGGAGTGTGGCTACGTGTTTTAGGGACTCCTTTAAAACATCATGGTAAAACAGGTGAGATTTGTGCAAATTTGGCCATGCAAATACAGAGCATGTCCTTGAAGCTGGTTGCCATGCTTYCCTCACCAGTTGAGAGACCCCGAGAGTGCGACCTGCTCTGTGCAAAGAGTGAGGAGTGTCATAGACAGCCATGGGCAGGGGGTGGTTTTCTTAGCACCGGGCTCTGTGTGAGACACAAAAATATCTTGTTTAATGGTGCAGGCCTGATTATAGCCGAAATGTTTAGATAATGACTTTAAAAATGAAAGAAGAAGGAATTTAAGAAAAAGATTTAAAGCAAAGAAATGTTTTGTTAGATTTTCCAGCTTTTAAAATTTTTGTGTTCTTAATGTTATTCTTGGTTTGCTTTGTTTTAGTACACTAGTATTCTGGGGAGATTATACATTATCTTTTTGTCTGAAAAGGAAAGTGATTTTCRGAACTGGGGTGGGATGCAGTCACAGGGTCATGGACAGCTGGTGCCACTTTAGGTGCCCTAGTCCCCTCTGCCCAGTCTCC
>NW_020448558.1:5668-6615 GCF_003343035.1 Apteryx rowi
GATTGACTCATCTGAATCAACACCTGAACCATGTGTCTGTGAGCTCCCTTCCTGTCCCCATCTAGGTGTCCGGCCTAGTTAAGAGATGCAAATCGGTGCTTCCAGAGTGGGACATTTCCACCTCTTGCACATAACAGTTCTCTGATGAAATAAATCATAATGCTGGAATCAGTCTTCCTTCGGTGCTTAGAGAGGGATCATTGYTGATTATTTTAGTCTGCCTCAGGCAACATTTCCCAAGAGAAGGGAGCACAAGGGAAAGAGAAATTCATGCCTTCAGCTGGGCCTCTGCTCCTGAGTGTGGTCAGGCCCCTGGGATAGAGGAGCTGATGGCAACCTGGCAGCACTGCCCAGAGACAGCTGTGTCCAGGAGCARCTACTCTGCAAAGAGCAGCAGGGCTCTGGGCTCTGCCTGCTACTGCTGACATGAGATGAGAAGTGAAAGGCAGTGTGGAGTGGGAGGACAGAGAAGAGCTCCTTGTGGGAGGAATCTTCACAGCTCCTTGACACAGTAAGTCTCTGGCTGCAGGGCAATGCTAGTGTGGTTCCTGGAGGGGGTCTTCTAAACCCATCCTACCCCATGGCAGTTTTTTAAGGATCATTCTCCCAGCTTCTCTTTTGCAGAGGAGGAGGATGAGATGCTTCAGGGCAGGGACTCCCTGCCGCAGCGTCACAGGGACAGGCATCACAGCTACTTTCTTCAGGACTTGTACAGGGGTGTGAAGCCCGGGAGTGCACCCAGGTCTGCCCAGGGCTGTAATTCAGAGCAGTGTCGCTGCAACCCAGGGTGCTGTGTGTCTGGGGCAGTGACTCTGCCTCCTGCGAGGGTCAGCACTCAGCCTGCCCGCAGAGATCCCCATGGTGCTGCAGTGAGAAGCTCTGGGTGGGAGGAGTAACCCCCGGCAGGGCTAGTTCATTCTGCTGTTGAGAGGGTGCTGCGTGGGTCA
>NW_020448559.1:0-7536 GCF_003343035.1 Apteryx rowi
TGGGGACCCACACTGGGGCGGGGGTACCCCTGGGGCACCGTGGCCCATGGGGACCCACACTGGGGTGGGGGTACCCCTGAGACACCGTGGCCCATGGGGACCCACACTGGGGCAGGGGCACCCCAAGGCACTGTGGCCCATGGGGACCCACACTGGGGCAGGGGCACCCAAAGGTACCACCCCCATGGAGATCCACACTGGGGCAGGGGTACCCCAAGGCACTGTGGCCCGTGGGGATCCACACTGGAGGAGGGCACCCCTGAGGCACCGCAGCCCGTGAGGACCCACACTGGGGGAGGGGCACCCCAAGGCACTGACCCCCTTGGAGATCCACACTGGGGCAGGGGCACCCCAAGGCACCACGGCCCATGGAGATCCACACTGGGGCAGGGCACCCCTGAGACACCATGGCCTGTGGGGGCCCACAGTGGGGCAGAAGCACCCCCAAGGCACTGTGGCCCATGGGGACCCACACTGGGGGAGGGGCACCCAAAGGCACTGTTCCCCATGGAGATCCACCCTGGAGCACGGGCACCCCYGAGGGACCGTGGCCTGTGGGGGCCCATGCTGGGGCAGAGGAACCCACTAGGCACTGCAGCCCATGTGGGCCCATGCTGGAGCAGGGGCACCTCCAAGGCACCATGGCCCATGGGGACTCACTCCGGGGCAGTGACACCCCCTAGGGACTGTGTCCATGGGCAACCCACTCAAGGGCAGAGACACCCCTGAGGGACCACAGCCCATGGGGGATCCACTCTGTGTCAGGGACACCCCCAAAGCACTGCAGCCTATGAGGGGACACACTCCAGGGGAGGAGCACCACCGAGGGACCGCAGGCCGTGGGGGAACCCATCCTGGGGCAGGGATACCCTCGAGGCACCATGGCCCATGGGCAACCTGTGCTAAGGCAGGGACACCCCTGAGGGACTGAGGCCCATGGCAACCCACGCCATGGCAGGGGCACCCTGAAGGACAGCGGCCTGTGGAGGACCCATCCTGGGGCAGGGGTACCTCCAAAGGACTGTGGCCCATGGGCAACTTATGCTGGGGCAGGAAAACCTCCAAGGGACCATGGCCCGCAGGTGAACCACACAGGTGCAGGAACAGCCCTGAGGCACCACAGCCTGTGGGCAACCCACTCCAGGGCAGGGACACCCCTGAGGGACCACAGCCCGCGGGGGACACCCAAGGGAGCACAGCCTGTTGGCAGACCCTGCCATCGTGGGGACACTAAGAAACAGAGTTTCATGTAAACAAGTCAGAAGCAAAAACCAGTAGAGAAGAACATGATGAAGCATGAAGCAAGTTGTGGCAGAAAAAATGAGTAAGCAAAGAGCAACAGAAAGAAACAGTTAAACAACCCCAAGCTGCCTGTCACCCCAGCGGAGAAATTGGGACAGAGTGTAACATGGGGTGAAAGTCAGGGAAGCTGAGACTAGGAAGCAGAATGATAGGTTTTTGACTTAAGTGGAGCCTGCGGAATTGGAAGGAAGGGTGTTTATTTGTCTGATTGATTGTTGGTGTCCTCTTTTTTTCTCAATACCCAAATCAATCATCAGAAATTTGTGTTAATTGAAAATAAATAAAGTAAAAATTTCCCAAATAGGATAGTTTTGCCCACAGCCTCCTTCTCCATAAGAATTAGTCTGTTTGAGGCTTTTATCTAGGAGCTTCTCTAGCAAATCGTCTGTCTCTCCTCAAAGAAGCAGTCACAGATCATTGCCAGGCATGCTTGACAGCAGAGACCACACAAGGAAGCAGTTTATGCTGGCAAACTTGTTTGGGAGGCTAAGGGGAGTGGAGTGTTTTGCTGAGGTTGTCTGGAGGCTATAAAAAGACTTAGTGCAATTTTCTTTTGCTTTACACAGGTGTTATGCTGCATGTGCAAGAAGGAGGCCAGACACTGGAACAGAATTAGCCAGCTTCCAGTGTTTCCTCCATGCGGTGCCACATTTGCTGTGCAAACCACCCTAGTCCAGACACGAACCAACAATGCTACCAGGTGAGCCAAGGAAGAACTGCCCTATGCTGAGACTGGTAAGAGCTGAATACTAGGCTTCTTCACTACAACTTTTCTTTGGTGAAACCTGCCTGGGTAGATTTCTGATTTCCAGGCTCTTTTAAGATGTACAGACTTTCAATTAAATCTAAATGTATAACACTATGGAAACTGCTAGAGGGAATATACTCAATGAAGTGTACTTCACTGTGTATACACTGTGTATACCTGTCTACACTTCTAGTTGGATGGGAATAACTTGCAACTTCCTACTTTTTTTTCTCCCTGCTTAGAACAGACAGGTTATAACCTTCCTGAATTCTTTTGTTACTTGAGTCATTGCCTGTGATGGACCACACACTCCCAGCCGTGGTCCAGCACCTTGTTCTTTTCCCAAGCACAAGATACAACATGCCATCATTTCCTGTTTTGGACCTATTAGCTGTTGCCTCTGAGCTGTTACCACAGAGTCAATGAGCAGACTCAAGTTTTTAATACACTTGACACTAAGTGCAGTTTCCCTGACTGTTCTGCTACATGGAGTTAAGAGATTGCTCTTTCAGCAAGCACTCCTGCTAGTAAATTGTTTGCCAAGATATTTGTGGGTGGCAAGCACAAAAATGAGTGTAAGTCAGGGCAAATCTGTTTAAAACTTAGAAGACGTTTATTTTTATCTTTTCCCAATATTTTTCCAGCTGCCTGATCTTCCTAGCAGCTACATAAATTAGGTTAACTCTTACTCAGTGAAAACTTCCATGCCAAATTCTCATAAGCAGAGCTGAAGGTAATTTTTTTCAGTCATGTCACCCTACCCTTCCCAACCCCAGCAAAATGGTTCAACAAAATAGTCTCTAATTTTCACCATTAAACAAAATGTTGTGGTAAAGAAATACGTGTCTTCAAAATCTAACTTAATTTTTGTAGAAGAAAAAATCCATATGGAAAATGCTCTTCAAATTCTAACCATTTGCCAAGGTTTCACTCAGGTTACGAGGCAACTCTGCCTTTTCAAAACTGATTTTTTTCAGTGCACACCAATTTAAGAGCCCTAGACAAAACAACCTCTATTCCCCAGCATCCAAAACTCCCCCACCAAAATCAAAATGAAACTAGCCACCGATCACAGGTATCTCAAAAATACACCCCTACATTCTCTCTTGCTGCTCACCCACAGTCTGCCACCTTAAGAGACTCGGTAACTTGGTTCCCGACTGCAGAGCATGTAGAAATACAGATGGCAATACAGCTGTGAGGAGCCCCTGCTCCAAGCCTCACATCATGCCAGAAAACACCAGTTGACCTAACACGAGCTGCACGCTGGATGAGCAGCTTTGCCATGTCAACCTCATAGGGTGTTGAGGAGCCYGTATCCTAGGCCAGTGTGATGCAGYCACTGGACAAGGAGCCAAGAATAGGTCACAAGGATCTTTATGGTTTGCAGCTAAAGAGCAAAATCATAATGAATTTGACAAAGGGAAGGCTGGAGCTGTTTCTTGTCTTCTGCCCTCTACCTTCTCAACACCCATACAGCAGATGAGCTTTCACCGTTCCCAAAGGAGACAGTGCTCCAAGGCACAACTCCCAAATCCTCAATGGGCAGAACTCTGCAGAGCAGGAGACCTGAGTCTATGTACAGAGAAGTCCCATCTACTCCCACCATTACATATGCTGCATTAACTGTGGCTTGCAGCTCCATCAATGGTGTGTGTCACGTTAGACAATATCATCCCACCTGGTGGCTTAATAGCAGCTGCCATCCATGTTTCAGCTAGTCATGCTTCTCACTCCCTGTTGTCTCTGTGGGTCCTCCTAGTGAGTGTGCTGGAATGCAGAGGGGCACCTAATCCTTCTAGCCAATATACACATGAGCAGATACAGTTTTATCCCATGGTGTGGGTGAACAGCTAAAAGTTCAAGTCCGGCATGATATAATGTTGGGAGACTGTGATCTTCAGCAATACTACCATGAATAAGATTCTCTGACTAGATCAGAGAAAAAACTTGGAGTAGACGGAGGTTCAAGATGGCAATGGTCACAAGTTGCTACTTGGGAGGATTAGATTGGACCCTAGGAAACTTCTTCAGCAGGAGAATAATACAGCCCTGGAACAAGTGCCCAGAGAGGTGGTAGAATCTCTATCTTTAGAGATAAAGGATGTTTAGGTCAGATTAGCCGTGGCTTTATCTAATGTTGGCAATAGTCCTGGCTTGTGTGTGAGGTTGGTCTAGAGACCTCCAGAAGTCCCTTCTAACCAGCATTCCTATGATTCTGTGAAGACACCAGCTAGAACTGGAAGCCATATACAACCCTTTGATTACTTAGAAGCTCTGTTGCCTCAAAGTTTATCCCTTGCCTACATGGTACAGCATCATATCTAAATATTTCTCAGACTTTTTTTCTACAAATACTGACTGTGGCACCCACAAGAAATCTGTTCTTTGAAGGATCCCTTCTGGTAAGCTGAAGCATCTATTCTTCCTATGTGGGAATAAGTACAACAAGGAGCCAGAAAAACAGGATAGCTCCTCAGATAAGCAGATGAAAACTTAAACCTGACACACATAGTACACCATCAGGCATTGCAATTTATCTGACATTTCCAAGTGAAAAGTTGTGCATTGCTATACAGTGTTGCACATTTATGTCACTTATATAGAGTCCACCTCTGATTATACACAGAATTTAAAGAAAGTACTATTAGAACTTCCATTTTGGCCGCTGGAACATCCCAGATTTTCATGCTTAACTCAGCCACTCTCATGCAGGGACTATAAACTTGTGCTTGATGAAGTGTTATCTTCCAGAAAGACATTCAGTCTTGGCTGGCAGAAATCAAGAAGAATAGACATGTATTGTGTCCATTGAGAGCATCAATGTTTATTCACTGTCTCTTACAAAAATGTACTTTGTGACTAGAATTCCTCTGGTTTCATCAGTGCAGCTCCTGGTTCTTGTTCTGTCTTTTTCTGCTAGGTTATTTGGCTTCAGATAGGCAGTATTTTTTCCTCCATTAGGTTTACAGTACTGACCTCAATCATCATGTTCATGAAATGAAGAGATTTAACTATTTAAATCTTCTACTTTGTGACTTTTTTTGCATACAGTTTTTGAATGATTTCTGGTTTGCCACCCCTCAAACCCTGATGGTGCAGGATTCACCATCAAGAAGACTGAAGTTCTGGAGATATAGCGGCAACAACACATTGGCTTTGTTCCCTGCTACTCCGCAGTTTTGATCATACTCCATGTAATTCTTCATTCGTTATGCAGAGGGACTGGAAAGGTAGTCATTTCTGGGCAATGTTGACAGGACTGAACTAATAGCAAGACATGCTTGAAAGATTTGCACAGCTATTCTAAAGATTAAATGTGTTTTAGACAGCTGGCAAGCCCTTCAAGCTGCCACTGATTCAGGGAAACAGCAGTAGCACGATATAGGCACCCTTTTAATGGTATGAGAAGGAAGATGTTACTTCTACACATACAAGGATCATGCACCATCTGTCCTGGAAGGTTTGTTTACAGTCAAGTGTCCACTTTCCTGTGGTTCTGAAATACAGTTGTGAAGTTAGTCCTTGTTTCTACAGCACCAAGTGAGAGCAGAGCACGTTTAGTTGTTTATCTGATAGAAGGAATGTTGCCTTCATATACATTTGTTTATAGATTCAACTTAATGTTTTCTGCCAAGAAGAGAGATTCATGTGTATCTTTCTCCATTTTCTCCTTCCTGATTTTATTTTTTTTTAATTCATAAATCCTGCCTGAGTTCTCTCTCATAGCTACTACATCACTTGGACATTTAATTAATAACAGTTTGGATTAAGTGCTTGCGTTAATGCCTCAGCTTACATGCTTAGTATTTAATGGTCCCTAGAGGATCTCAATGCTCCTGCTCAGCTATCTTGTAAAATATTTGTTGATGGAGTGGAGTTGGGTGGCTAAAAGAATCACTAATGCAACCCAAAGCTTTCAGATTAGGTTACTGCTTCAAAAGGAAGCTGGAAGAGAATTATGTGACCCTACTGTCTGTGTACAGCACCAATGTGAACTAAGGAGTGTATCTGGTCATTCAGGATCCCTGAAAAATAGTGCCAGTTTGGAGCGATCATCAGGAAATTGATTTAATCTCTATGGATTCCTGTTTGAAGCCCTTCTCTATCTTCAGCCTAAATTCTTTGGTTCTTCATTGCCTAAAAAAACAGGAAATGGTTACTGCTGCCCTCTTGGAAGCAGGTGGTGAGCATGGGCTACCTCTGGCCCACAGCTCTCCCAATAAAGTCACGTTCATTGGAATAAACGTGCAGRGSTSTCTTCTTTCTTGGGGAGCAGTGGCGCCGTCCCTGCCCACTTCTCCGCCCTCATTTCATGGGCAAGTTGGGCACGTGTGTTGGCAGTTTGAGATGAGAGGACAGGGGTGTCCCTCCRCGCCTCTGAGGGTGGGGAGCTGGGGCTGGCCGCCTGCTAGAGGTTTTTGCMGGGTTTTCTCATGGGCTCCCCGGCTGCCTGGAGATCCCTGGCTCACGACAGCYGCATTTCTGGTGTGGGCACGGTGCAGTTCCCCAAAGGGAGCAAGTGGGAGAGGACGATGAGGCTCGGTGTCCACCACAGGGACAGAGAGGATGGAGGCCCCGGCAGTTGTTGTTCCCCCCTCCCCGCGGCAGACTGTCCTCACTCCAGTCAAAGCACTCTGACAGGCAGCATCGCTGGGAAGAGCAGACAAGTGCTTTCGAGGGCACCACCTCTCCTCCTTGCTGTGGGACAGAGTGGGCCCATCTCCTCCAAAATCCCTGCCTCTCAGCATTGCAGGAAGATGTGAGGGTGGCATGGAGGTGACCTGAAACCCCTGGGAGGGGGCCAGCASCACAGCCCTGAGCTCTGCGGCTGGCAAGGAGCAATTTGGGCTGGAGGCAGATGGGGCYGTGCTGGAAGTCCTGCATCTTCCCCCTTTGCTTCCCTGTGGGCAGAGCAGACGCCGCTGAGGGGAGGAAAATGCGGAGGAGGAGGAGGAGGAGGAGGAGGAGGTGGTGAGCTTGATCCACAGGTAGACGGAAGAGAGTAGTGAGGGCTGGCAGAGGGGAGGGGCATGGCAAAGCTCTCACYGGTCCCCTCGCACCTCCGGGTGGCTGCTGACTCAGGGCAATGCAGGGGAGGCCAGAGGAGGCCATGCTGAAGCAGCAGGAGGAAGCAGACTCTGAAACTCTTCTTTTCGGATCGTTCTTCTCGGCATGCTTTCACAAGATTGCTGCTGTCGATCCTAGACCCAGGGGCCACGGGAAGGGCGAGCACYGCCCCTGAACAMAGGGGTAGATTCCTGGATGTGTTTGTAAAGTGTGATTGTGAGTGTGTAGTTCGTGAGGATTCCCTGTGCTGATCGACAAATGTGGTCTTGGGCTGTCGGTCTCCTTGTAGCTCCAATGGGACTAATAATCTCAGGTGTTTGCTGAGGATGTGAGGAGGCCGTGAAAGCCCAAAATGAACTGACAGTGTTTTCTTGGCTCCACAGAGGAGGCGCAAGAAGAGACGGCAGAGAGGCAGC
>NW_020448560.1:0-1130 GCF_003343035.1 Apteryx rowi
TGCTGCAGAGGCTGCGCAGCCAGGAGAGCTGTCATTTCAGCAGCTGTCCAGTGTGGGGCTGTCTCATTGCTTGGGCCTCATTCCAAAGCCTCTGCACTCTTTTTCCCTTCCCCTGGGCTCCTTGTCCTAGCAACTAAAGGAAAGGAAGGGAGGTTACTTTGGGCTCAGGAGGCTTTCCTTACTTTCAACTGTTTCTGCATTGTATCTGTAACTTTTGTATTACTAAAGAAAATCCCCATTCCCCCATGCCTAGCTGGAGGTTTCTGAGGGGATGGGGGTGGAAAGCAGCAGCGTGCTGTGCCCAAAGAAAGCAGGATCCTTCCCTCTGAAAACAGAAGCATCGCCCAAGGAGCCAGCTCTGTGCCTGATCTTGTGCTGCTCATTTGCACATGCCTTGTGAGCCCAGAGTGCCTTGGCCACCTTGTGGTGTTTCCACAAGAGCTTCGCTGTGTGTCTGGGCTGAGGAGCCAAGGGAAGGCAGTGAGCAGAGCAGTGGCTGGGGAGTGTGCAAGTGGCGAGTGTCCTGCATCCATCTGTTCTTGCTGGCACTTGGTTGTATCTAGCAGAAGAGGCAGCTGTGTGGGGCAGAGACAGTGTGTTTCTAGAGTAGATGGCAGAGCAGAGGTCTGGCATCAGGTTGATGCCTGGTGCAGTGCCGAGTTGATCTGAGAGTGTCAGAAACGCTTTCCAGTGCAGCTGCTCCCTCAGCTGATCTCTGTGCCTGGGCACTAGGAGTGGAAGTGGCATCCTGCTGCCATTGTGTAGGTGCTGCAGTGCAAAGGCTCCCAGCTTGGACTTGATGGCACTAAAGGAAAAGCAAGACCAATTGTTGCCTTTTGTGATTTGTGTGCAGGGTGCCAGAGTGGAGCTGTGCCATGATCTGGAGAGAATCTTGCCAGAAGATGAAAGCCGTTTGCAGAAGACTGTTCTGTATGGAGTGATCACAGCGTAATCAAGGGATGTGAGAGTTGCCCAGGTGAGCTCCACGTCTGTGAAGGTTTGCACTTTTGAGATTCTTTGAATGAGTCACAAGGGTAGGGCAGCAGCAGGCACGTCGATGCCATTTGTGCTTGTGAGGTGAGTTGTGCCTCTGAAGCTGGTAGGCCAACAGCATGCATGTAGCTTTGGTG
>NW_020448560.1:2775-4398 GCF_003343035.1 Apteryx rowi
CCCAGCTGGTGAACAGATTACTTATCCACTCACCCTCTAGGGTATGATCTTGTGTTCCTTGGTAGATGAGGGTTTGAGCTACCTCTTTTGGTGAGACCATGTTCTGGGGCTTGGGTGGCTTTTAGTTCTAATAATAGCATAATCTCAGGCTCCATTACGGATAATTTGGAATGGCCATCCGAATAGTAATTAAGCTTATTAACAGCCTCCTCATTTTGATTATTTGAATAGAGTCATTAGTTAGCCGATAAAGTTAATGCACGCATTCTAGCCTCTGTAGCCCGCGGTTGATGTAATGGGCAGGAACAACACCAGTGAATATGTCCTGCCGCTCCTGGCCTGGTTACACTCCCCAACTCCAGCCTTGAGGGTTATTTATCCACTGGCCTCAGTAACACTGGTCACACCAACGAGGATCACAAGGACCACAATTAGAACATGTCACCCAGAGCCACCCGTGTTTTTGAAATCTCGGTCCTTCCCCCTCCCCTTCCTTCCCTGGTCCTTCCTCGGAGCAGCATTCGGGAGGAGGGCACTCCTGTAAGGGTGATGACGACACCAGTGAGGGCAATGTCCTTTGTTTACACTCTGAGATGGTTGGCTCGGCCAAGCATCCAGCGACCCATGTGTCCATGTGGCCCTAGAAAGGAAACAAGAGCGGCATGTACTGGGAATTCCTTCAGTTTTCAGGAACTGGAATGGCTTTATCTTCCAGGGTAGAGGTCCTGCTCCCCTGGGAAGTTGGTAAATTCTTGACATGGGAATGATGGATCCAATGATCCTTCCCTGCAACCTTTACAGGAAAGTAAAAGGTTAATAATACCATAGAGGGGCCCTCCCATTGTGGTTCAAGTTTATTTTTTCTGCTGTGTACCTTAATCATAACCTCATCACCAGGATGAGTATTCTGGACCTTGATTTCTGTAGGTACTGCCTGAGCCCATTGGGCTTGGTTCCATGCATTTTGGAAGGAAGCTGGGAAAGTTAACACATAATTGGTTAACCACTCATCCCCGTCCAAGAGGCTGGTCTTTGCTGGGATATAAGCCCCAGGTACAACTAGCTGTCATCCAAACAAAACTTCCACTGGGGACAACCCTACTGGCTGTCTCAGGGTGCTTCTAATTTCCCACAAAACTAAATGGAGAGCTGTTGGCCATTTAAGATTGGTTTCTGTACTTACCCATGCTAATTAAGCCTTAATGGTTCTATTCATCCTTTCTACCTGCCCCAAGGACTGAGCGTGGTAGGGTGTATGTAATTCTCTATGGATCCCTATCGTTTGATATAGCTTTTCTAAGATTCCAGCTGAAAAAATGAGAACCCCTGTCCAAATTTACAGTTTCCAGTACTCCATATCAAGGAACAATTTCCCTTAATAGAGCCTTAATTACTGTGGCTGTATCTGCCTTGCAAGTAGGAAAGACTTTTACCCAACCACTTAGCTGGTCGATAGTCACAAGAAGGTGTTTGTAGCCTTCAGCAGGTGAGAGATCAGCAGAATTGATTTGTAGGCGTTGGAAAGGGAAATGTGTCCACGGGCAACTTCCTTGCTCAGTTTTTGGTCGAGTAGCATTACACTTCTGGCACCTCAAGCAGGTGGTGGTTATGCATTTTGCAACA
>NW_020448560.1:6329-7269 GCF_003343035.1 Apteryx rowi
TGTTCTCACTGTCATGGCCTATGACCGCTACGTGGCCATCTGCAAACCCATGCACTACGGGACCATCATGAGCAGCAGAGCTTGTGTCAAGATGGCAGCAGCTGCCTGGGCCAGTGGTTTTCTCTATGGTCTCCTGCACACTGCTAACACATTTTCCATACGACTCTGCCAAGGCAATGTCCTGGAGCAGTTCTTCTGTGAAATTCCCCGGATCCTCAAGCTCTCCTGCTCAGACACCTACCTCAGGGAAGTTGGGCTTGTTGTGGTTAGTCTTTGTTTAGCCTTTGGGTGTTTTGTTTTCATTGTGCTGTCCTATGTGCGGTTCTTCAGAGTTGTGCTGAGGATCCCCTCTGAGCAGGGCCRGCACAAAGCCTTCTCCATGTGCCTCCCTCACCTGGCCGTGGTCACCCTTTTCATCTCCACTGTCATGTTTGCTTACCTGAAGCCCCCCTCCATCTTCTCCCCACTTCTGGATCTGGTGGTGGCTTTTTTCTATGCAGTGGTGCCTCCAGCAGTGAACCCCCTCATCCACAGCATGAGGAACAAGGAGCTCAAGGACGCACTGAAGAAACTGGTTCAACTGCTACTACTTCAGCAGCAATAAGCTGCCCATCTCTCCTCRCAAGGGATTTCCARTTTACCTCGGGCAACTCTTGTGCTTTGGGCATTCTGTCTGTGATAACTATGTTTGCAAATGGCTGAATTCATCCCACTTCTCCAGCAGCACAAAGCCCATCTGTCTGACCTAGAAGTCTACCGTAAATCTGCATGGCACTGTGTCAGGGCTGGCCTCCCTGCCAGCATGTCTGCAATAAAAGGGGTTCTCCTGCAGACAGTGCCTGAAGGTTGGGCTCTTCTTCCCAAGCTGGAGCCAAGAATGCGCTCAGGGAGTTGCACCCGAAAAGGCCCTTTGCTGTGCTTGGGTTTTCCATGGGCTAAG
>NW_020448561.1:0-1887 GCF_003343035.1 Apteryx rowi
TATGGGCATCTGAAAAGAGCACCGTGTGTCCTTGCCTAGAAGGGGAGTGTGGAGAGCTCCGTCAGGTGCCCTGGGAAAGGGTGAGAAGTTTGGAGMTGTGCACTTTGAAACTGGACTCGTGTGCTGTCAGCAGGGGCTGGTTTCCTTCTAGGGCAACATATGAGCGTGGTCACACTCCAGCTCAAAGAGAGAACTGCAACATTGGGGGTTTCATGCTTGAAAAGTCTCTTCTAACTTCACCGTGTTTTTTCTTCCTTGCACAGTCCTCCATTCCCGGAGATAGCAAAATGTCCAACAGCAGCTCCCTCACCGAGTTCCTCCTCCTGGCATTTGCAGACACACGGGAGCTGCAGCTCTTGCACTCCTCGCTCTTCCTGGGCCTCTACCTGGCTGCCCTCCTGGGCAACGGCCTCATCGTCACAGCTGTAGCCTGAGACCACCATCTCCACACCCCCATGTACTTCTTCCTCCTCAACCTCTCCCTCCTCGACCATGGCACCGTCTCCACCATTGTCCCCAAATCCATGGCCAATTCCCTGTGGGACACCAGGGCCATTTCCTACTCAGGATGTGCTGCTCAAGTCTTTCTGTTTGTCTTCTTGATAGGAGGAGAGTATTATCTTCTCACTGTCATGGCCTATGATCGCTTTGTTGCCATCTGCAGACCGCTGCACTACGGGACCCTCATGGGCAGCAGAGCTTGTGTCAAAATGGCAGCAGCTGCCTGGGGCGGTAGTTTTCTCAATGCTCTCCTGCATACTGCTAACACATTTTCAATACCACTCTGCCAAGGCAACACAGTGGACCAGTTCTTCTGTGAAGTTCCCCAGATCCTCAAGCTCTCCTGCTCAGACTCCTACCTCAGGGAAGTTGGGCTTATTGCATTTAGTGCTTCTATAATATTTGGGTGTTTCCTTTTCATTGTGCTGTCCTACGTGCAGATCTTCACTGCTGTGCTGAGGATGCCCTCTGAGCAGGGACGACACAAAGCCTTTTCCACGTGCCTCCCACACCTGGCCGTGGTCTCCCTCTTTGTCAGCACTATCATCTTTGCCTACCTGAAGCCCCCCTCCCTCTCCTCCCCAGCTCTGGATATGGTGGTGACTGTTCTGTACGCTGTGGTGCCTCCAACTCTGAACCCTCTCATCTACAGCATGAGGAACAAGGAGCTCAAAGATGCCCTGAGGAAAGTGATTTCATGGACATTTTTCAAAAGTAATAACATTGCCATTGTTCTCCACAAATGACTCCTGTTATGTCCCCTACCAGGACTGAGCTTTTTTTGTTCACTTTATTTTTATTATGACTATTATTACTGTTGTTATTATTATTTGTCACCATGTTGCTACACCAAAGGTTGGAATCATTCCGCCTTCACTGAGACTGCTCTGTCTCACTTGGTGCCTATATAAAGTTGTGTCTAGCACTGGGTCAGAGCTGACTCCCTCATAGTATCTCTGTAATAAAGTAGGTTCTTGCGGGTGCAGTGCCTGAAGGCTGGCCTTTTCCTCCAAAGATGCTGTCCCTCACACCCTGTCCCCAGCACATTTCCTTGAGACAATCTCTCTCATCCTGCATGCTGGTCTTTACCCGAAACATCACCCCCAGAGAAGGGTCCATGCCCAGCTGGAGGACTGGATGTCCAGCTGTGAGCCCTGCGAGGACGAGCCCTCTGCTGGGTCCTCTGCCGGGCTGGCAGGGAGCATGCAGAAGAGGTCCTGGGGCCATCTGCTGGGCCTGTAGACCATCCTCCTCCCATAGGGGGCCTCAAACAGGGTCTGTCAGAACAAAGGTCCGGCCCAGCTTGCTGCTGCATGAACAGAGAGGAGAAACTGCCCCAGGAAACTCCTCACACACCCAGTCTCTTGTATCAGTCATTTCCAGCAC
>NW_020448561.1:2788-4370 GCF_003343035.1 Apteryx rowi
GTGCTTGGAGGTGAAGCCGTGATTGTCCTCAGTCAAAGTCAGTGGCATGACCTGGCTGGGGTCCAAGGGGAGGAAAGGACAAGAGACAACAAGGAGAAGATGCARWAAGGGAAATTTCAAAGGAGCTGAAGGAAAAATAAAGAAACATCCATGGCAGTTGAGCAGCACTGGGGCAGGGGATGGGAGATCTATAAAAACTCTCCTGGAGAAAGCACCTACCAACCTGATCTAACTGTCAAGTTAGTACAGCTCAGAGCACATCATAGTCCTGGAGATCTCCGGTGGTCCCTCCCAACCCAAATCCTCTAGGGGGAAGGGGCTGGAAAGTGGAGTCTGGGGCAGGGGACACTGTTGTGGGGTTGAGGCCTTGCTGGCATTTGGACTGCCTGGTCAAGCCTGTCCTCAGAGTCACAGTGAGCGAGTTCATCCTCAAAAGGAGTCTCTGCTTCATGGGCAACAAGAGTCAAACCAGTGCCGGGAGACTGCAGAGAAGTTCTCAGGAACACACCTGGCATTCAGGCCCTTCGAGGGAATCACTGCCCAGGGCATGAGCAGATTCCCTCTCTGTCCTCCCCTCTGTCTTCACACCCCACAACAGAGATCTTGTTTTCCATGTTGGCCCTCTCTGCTGGGCTGTATTCCCAGCTGGAGGGGACGCGGGCTTCACACTGGGGAAATGCAGGAGAGCCCAGTCTCATCTAGAGGAGCAGGGTCCCACCACACCTGCTGGGTGGCCAGGGCTGCAGGCTGCAGACACCACTCTSTTCCCYRCASACCTCCTGSCTGGGGCTGSAGGGTGCCCAGCAACAAGGCAGGCATGYCTGGAGCTCTTGTGCCATTGGGGTAGTGGCCTTTGCACCAGCCTCTGTCTGTAAGTTACTCAGGAGCTTCTCCGCCTCCATGTCAGTGGCAAAGTTTGTTTCCCAGCTTCTTCTCTGTGGAGAGCTGAGGATTTCATTCTCAGGAGAAGAGGAAAAAGAAAACCCTTTTGCCCATGGCACTTGTACCACCCCATCAACCCTCTACTGGCTTCTCCTTCACTATCATCCCCAGAAGTCCTTTGGCAGGGGCATTTTTTGCTTTCTGACCCTCTACTTGACCCTGCTTCGAGCAGCACGTTGCACTGCAGGCCTCCTGTGGACCCTTCAACCTGAATTATCCTGAACGCCTATKATCTCAGGCYCCATTTCAAGCACAGAACAAATGTCTCYRGGACAGGAGTCCTTTGTGCTTTATGTGAGCATTCAAAAGAAGGCAGGTGAACACCTTCTCCTTTCTTTTACCTGTAAGAGCAGCCTGGGAGKCACTGCCTCAGGCATATCTAGATTACTCTGGAAATTCTTGGCATCCACCTTTAACCACCTGAAAGKCCATTGCCTGGATCCCCTCAGGGGTGAGKGGAGAAGAGCAAGCTTTTCTGCGGCGTGATTTCTGAACCTCTGTAGTTTGTGCCTCTAAGTAGATGGTGCCAYCCTCCCCTTGCTTTCTTGCCTGAAGCTCAGGTTGGATGGGGATGTGAATGTGGAGGTTGTCTGTCACTGCCGTGACCATGAAATGGTGGACAGGTAAGAGGAATAACAGA
>NW_020448561.1:6335-7568 GCF_003343035.1 Apteryx rowi
CCTTCAGTGCTTAGAGAGGGCCCATTGGTGATTATTTTAGTCTACTTCAATGAACATGATGAAAGAGTGGAAATCTTCAGGAGGGGTATTAATCTGGGGAGWAGAAAYMTYGATCTGCCCTTGACCTTGTGTTTCCACTGCTCTGTCTATTAGGCTGTGGATAAATCTCAGTGATGCCTCACATATTTCCACATGTCCTGATTAAATTGGTCATTTCTAAAGGCATCTTTGCATCAGACTTTCTGGGCATAGGCACTTTCCATAGTTTCCCAGTTTTCCTCCTCCCCTTGCTCTTTATCCTTTCAGGTACCTCTGAACTCTCCAGTTGCTGCTCTGAGCTGCTGGGAGTCTGAAGCTTGCCTCATCTTTCAGAAGTCTCCTTGTTTCTTTAGCCAGCTCCTTTGTTGTGTTTCTTATCTACCCTTTCCCATCTATGTGTGGAAAACATTTCAAGGAAGGTTATGTCTTGTGGGCAGTGGACCTCACTGGAGGCAGCTTGGACTTGACATACAGTTGACGAGTGTCTTGTATCTTTTATTAAACTGTTCCCAATTTATAATTTGTTTGTTTGCTTTTAAGACAAACCCTTCTGTGTCTGCTTGCAGCTAGTTCTCGAAGGAAAGCAGGTGGGAATTGGTGCACATGAGGTGTAACATTCAGCTACAGCCTTGAGTGGCAAAAGGTTCGCTTTTTCACAAGAGTGATGTGAAGTCCCCAGTGGCTGCTGAGGGCAATGGCAGGGCTGGGGAGCTGGGGAGGAAGGTTCTCCATACAGGTCTCCTATCAAAATTACTGCTTTGCCTACATATCCAGACTTCATTGGGAGACACTGTGGGTCAGTATGAATTGGGGAATGAGGGTATGACTTATTCTGAGAACTGAAGAATCAAGAAAGCTTAAGAAGCAGAYGTCTTTGTTTTCAGGTGCTCATTGAAATCTTCCTCTTTTAAATACACTCCTGAAAACTTTCCAATTAGCGACACAAGAATTGACGAGCTGAAGAAAGTAATGTAAAGAGGCATGGCTCCTTAGGGGTTTTCGTATTTTAATGATCTCTCAGCTGTATTTGGTGCTGAGCCCATGAACTTCTGATACTGAGAGGAGGCTGAAGCAACTTCTCAAGAAGTTGAAGTCAGAAGAAAATCCCAATTTCTTGGAGTGTTAACAGGTCCCACTGAGGGCCATTACCAAGAAAGTCTCCCCAGGGGCTGATTAGAGCTGAAAGTTGGAGGC
>NW_020448562.1:0-1006 GCF_003343035.1 Apteryx rowi
TGCTGGCTTTCCTGAGCTCCTGGGCCCTTGACAGCTGCCTCCCATGAGTTCCCCCCCAGCAGTCTCTTGAACTGGTCAAAGTCTGCTCCTCTGAAGTCCAGGGTCTGTGCTCTACTACTGTCCTTCCTCACTCTCCTGAGGATCTGGGACTCCACATTTTCATGGTCACTCTAGGCAAGGCTGACAGGATCCCATCCCTGATCACTTCCTCCTTATTTGCAATTTCCAGATCCAGGAAAGCATCACCCTTATCTGGCTTCTGSATCTCCCTCTGCTCGTGCCTATGCCCCAGGCTGCAGAGCCTCAGCTGTGGCACAGAAAGCAGACCGGTCATGGTGAAATGTTACCAAAGGCCAAGGACACTGTGTGTGCAATGGCCCCACCTCAGAGCAGAGMCATGCTGGCAYAGATAGCAGGTGGCAATGTAATGGTGAAAGGAGGTTCCCACTGAGAGAGCAAAGCCTGCAGTGCCCAAGGCCAGCAAGAAACAGAACTGGGCTGTGCAGGGATGCCAGGAGAGAGGCTGGCTGCCTAAGCTGACTTGTAGCACCTTGGGGCCTGTGACAGAGGTGAACCAATCTCCAGGCAGGACAAGTGCCACTGAAACATTCCCTGGGCCTGGATGTCCTGTGATCCAACCAACCTGTGGACTCCACTAGCACAGTCCTGTTCACATGATCCGGAGATGAGAAGTTGTTCATGGAGASAAAAGCTGGAAGTGTTTGAGTGTGCAGAGACTAGAGCAGAGACCTTGGTGTGATGTGCCTCCCATCTATGCAACACTGTTGGATGTAGATGGGATGGACTTGGCCTAAAGGCAGTGGTGGGATTCAGTTGTTTGGGCACTGGTAGGAAACCTGAGAGGCCYTSGGGTGATTTCCCAGCAACCACTCCGAAAGGACATGCCTTTCCTGTAGGTCCCATGCTGCATTTGCTAGAGACCTGGGATTGTGCTGGACACTCCAGGCATCGGACATGGCCCTGCCTATGGCCTATCTTTATGTCA
>NW_020448562.1:2920-4546 GCF_003343035.1 Apteryx rowi
GCATGCACAGAGATGCCCCTAGACGGTACCCTGATCCAGGAGGTTTCTGTAGGGCAGAGCTGAGCACCCAGCGGGTGGGATGGAGTCTGTGAGCACTGACAGGGAGAAGATGTTGTGACAGAGAAAGAGCTGCCAGCAGGGACAGCTCCAGGCAGCAGAGATGGGCAGGGAATGAGAGGGAACTGCAGGGCATGAGCCACCTCCCCTGCAGCCAGAGCTCTGGCAGAGGAGAGGGRCATCTCTCCTGCTMTGGRCCCATTTCATGCTGCCTGACAAAGGGGCTTAGAGTGACAGCCCTGTGATSTCACCATCTGCAAGGTGGCATGGCCAGCTGGGTAAGGTGAAGGCTTTCCAGAATGCCTCTCTGTCTCTCTCCTTGCCTCCCTTGGCAGCATGATCATGGTGTTGCTCCTTGTTTCCCCTCCTGGCCATGCTGCTCCTCTTCTTGTTCTTCGGCTTTCTGTGATTGGATGTTTTCAGCTGCAGTTCAGACATGGATGCCGCAAATTATGCATCAGAGGGGTCTGCATGGGAATGAGGTTGCCCCAGCCCCCTTCTGACTTCTGGAGCTCCAAGAAATGCAGTCTGTTGAACTGGGAAATGAGCTGAGTCTCCCTTAGGGAGAGAACATCTTCAGTCCTAAGAGTCCTTTGACCGTTTCCTTATACTGTACTGCCAGGCTGCATGCTGCCCTCTAGAAAGGCACTGCTGTCTCATAGCACCTCTGTGATATCTGAGAGCCCCGTGAGGAAGGTGCAGAGATGCTGAGAGTATGGAGATGGTGGTGGGAGGCTGTACGTGGGCATCTGAAAAGAGCTCTGTGTGTCCTTGGCTTGAAGGGGAGTGTGGAGAGCTACCTGATGTGCCCGGAGAAAGGGTGAGAAGTTTGGAGATGTGCACTTTGAAACTGGACTCGTCTGCTCTCAGCAGGGGCTGGTTTCTTTCTAGGGCAACATGTGAGTGTGATCATCCTCCAGGTCCGATAGTGGCAAGCACAGGCCAGCTGGGAATGAGACTAACAGACAGGCTAGCTGTCCTCACTCTGCAACAAGGGACAGTGAATCCGTTTTTCTAGGTTTCAGTGGAATTGCCAAGGATTTCTACTTTTGAGGAACACTCCCCAGKGGTGACAAGGACATATAAAAGAAAATAAAAAATCCCTGAAACTCTCTTCCTCAAACCTCATTCTTTAGAATTCAGAGTGAAGATGCTGAAAAGCCCTTCTACATGATGAGTGGATTTCACCTGACAGAAAGTGTGACTGTCAGAGCTGGTCACCCCCATGCCCCTATGCCCACTGCTTTACAGCAGGACAGACTCCTGTGGAGCACATGAGCAGAGGTCCCTGTTCCTCACAGCACACTCAGCCAGTGCAAAGCGGATCTCCAGCAAGGGAGCTGCACAAAGACCCTCTCAGTAAGGAGACAGGCAGTGTGGGGGCTTGTATGAGAACTGCAACATTTGGGGGTTTCTTTGCYTGAAAATTCTCTGGTAACTTCTCAGTGTCTTTTCTTCTTTGCACAGACCCCCATGCCTGGAGATAGTAAAATGTCCAACAGCAGCTCCCTCAACGAGTTCCTCCTCCTGGCATTCGCAGACACGCAGGAGCTGCAGCTCTTGCACTTC
>NW_020448562.1:6091-7266 GCF_003343035.1 Apteryx rowi
TTCCCCATGGTCCTGGTGAGGGGTGATCTCTGAATGTGACCAGCTCCATCCGCCTGCTGGGCTCAGCACCTGTATGGGGGGAATGACCAGCACTGCCTGGGTTCTCTCTGTGCTCCAGATCCCAGCAGACCCTGGAAATGCCTTCTGCTAACTCCGGGGGGGGAGAGGATCAGGGCTGGGCAGGGTCTGGGGGCTGGTGGGAAGCTGCCAGGCATGTGCGCTGTGGTGGCCAGGGCGCCAARGRCTGTCATGGGGACCATGCTGGGGGGATGTTTCCTCACCCCAGAACGCTCCCTGTCCTGTGTGATGCCTGCACAGTGGGGTTGTGGGACTGCATGCAAGGCAGCAGGGCTGGGTCAGTGGAGGGATAAGGYGCAGATAGGAGCCACGACACTCCAGAAGCTCCTAACGGTCATGGAGGGGACTCGCTGCTGCTAGCAGGGTTGAGGGTTCTCGAGGGCTACTACCACCAGCAYCACCTGCCAGGACTCCCAGACCCAGCACAGATGGTCAGTGCCCAGCAATGCAGCTCATGGTGCCCCCTGTCCTGTGTCACTGTCGTCTCGCAGGAGCACTGCCAGGTGCATCACTGCCTGCCCAGGTGTGGAGAGGAGATGCTGGTGGTCTTCTCTTCTCATGCCAGCTTCCCTTGGCTCTGCCCTGGCATTGGCCCACAGGCTCTGCCCTCGAGCATATTATGTTTCCATACATTCTCATCTGAGACTACATAGGGACCTGCAGCACATAGCTCTGCTTGGAGATGGCCACCACAGTCTGCCTCTGTGGTCCCAGGAGATCCCAGCAAGGCTGTGCTTCAAGGTGAGGCTGTGATTGTCCTCATTCAAAGTATATGGGATTGTTTGTCTGGGGGCCAAGGGGAGGAAAGGACAAGAGACAACAAGGAGAAGAGGCAGTWAGGGAAATTTCAAATGAGTTGAAGGAAAAAAAAAAAAGCAATAAACGTGGTAGTTCAGTAGCACTGGGGCAGGGGATAGGAGATTTTTAAAAACTCTCCTGGAGAAAGCACCTACCAACCTGATCTACCTGTCAAGTTAGCCCAGCTCAGAGCAGATCGTGGTCCTGGAGATCTCTGGTGSTYCCTCCCAAMCCAAATCCTCTAGGAGGAAGGGGCTGGAAGGTAGAGTGAGGGGCAGGGGACACTGTTGTAGGGTTGA
>NW_020448563.1:0-1101 GCF_003343035.1 Apteryx rowi
TGGGCTCCAGAGGAGTCAGCCCTGACCTACAGCACTGCGGACATGGGAAAAGGGGTGACTGAACTGTTATATTCCCAGTTCCAGTCAGATTTCATCCACTCATAATGCTGAAGGAAGTTTCCATATCTTCACTCCCACTTCTAAATAATGTGGGGTCATGAATAGTTTTAAGATTTCTTTGCTTTTCTTTAGTTGACCCTGTCACACCTGAGGAGAATTCCTGGAGGTAGAAATCCTCAGCATTGCTGCTGCACTCAGAGTGAGCAGCTGTGATTTTGGAGAGGCAAAAGGATTCACTCTGGCTTTAGTGCAGAGGGAGCAGAGCTGGCCTGTCCATCTGCCTTGTTCCCAGCTGCCCTGTGCTCTCACCTTGGAGGTGAAGGACAGTTGCACTCATGTTACCCAAAAGAGAAACGACATGGCAGAGAGCAGAGGAATGCACTTGCAAAGTGCCCATCAGCACTCTTTCTGAGGGAATGGGAGGGAGGTCTCAGCTGTCTCCTTCTAGCCAGCAACACATYGGGCTCCTTCCAGCTGCCCACATCCAGCCACCCAGCAGCATGTCTCAGCGTGGCCTCAGGATCTAGGTGGCTTCTCCCTGGGGCACCTAGATAACATGCAGCTGCAATGGGAGAGCTGTGTCCTTGTGGAGGGCAGCTTGCAGCCCAGGCAGACACCCCAGGGAAATGGCAGAATGTCATAAGGATGGGGTGTCCTGACAAGAGAGTTGGCTCTTTCCCACACCCCCACACTGCATTGCATAGAAACCCACAGGTTGGGGAAGCACTTGGGCACCTCAMTGTCAAGGACTCGTCTGCATGACAGGAACAGCAGGGTCAGTGTCTGAACTGCATCAGAAACCCCCCTGCCCAGAGAGTCCAAGGGGAAGCACAAGGGCAGCATGGACAGGTGGGAAACAGGCAGCAATACCATGACATTTGTGSYSAGGGAGGCAGGGMCAGGGAGGGASAGAGGGGCACTCAGGAGTGTCTCCTCTCCTGCATGTCCGGCTGCTGAGGAAACGACTCCTGCCCTGCACCCCACAGCCTTGAGAGCAGAGGGCTGTGCTGGCTGGGAGAGGAGAGGAGGCCTTGGAGTTGA
>NW_020448563.1:3070-4074 GCF_003343035.1 Apteryx rowi
TCAGGAAGCCCCTCTTCCCATCTCTTAACGAGGCAGGACACCTCGACAGGGACAAGAATAGAGTTTGTTCTCCCATGGTTTGGGTATTGCTTCAGATGTGTTAGTTTGGGCTTCTCAGGCTGCTTCAGAAGGCCCTGGGATGCAGTGGGATTCGGATCCTTCCCATGAGCTCCACAAAAAACACACGAGAAGTGGGAGTCCCCTTGCCCAGGCAGAAGTGAGCACAGCACAGATGTCTGCTTGCAAGATCTAGGTCTATGCTGCCATTATAATCACTGCAGATGGAGGGTGGGAGTCAGTTGCTCACACACAAACACCTAGTGACACTGGAAGAGACAGAGGTGTTTGAAGGCATGTGCCAGTGTCTGCTTGCTMTRATGGAGCAASTGTGAGACCCACATCCTTCTAGAGCATGAGTTGGGGGCCAAGTAAGGAATTGCCTTGGCCACCTGAAATGATACTAGATGCCCACCAAAGCTCCACTCACCAGGAAGCTGAGACACATGCACATCCCAACATTGCAAAAAGTTGATGTCATCCAGTGCAGGCACTTGATTCAGCGACATAGAAATAGGCCTGCAGGGCCATGTCGGATGCCTGGAGTGTCAAGCACAAACATGTCTCTAGCAGATACACCATGGGACCTAACAGAAAACCATGTCCCTTCTGAAGTGGTTGCTGGGCAAGTGCCCTAGGGCAATTCAGGTTTCCTACCAGTGCCCAAACAACTGGATCCCAGCACTGCCTTTAGGCCAAGTCCTTCCGATCTACAGCCAAGCGTGCTTCACAAATGGGAGAGGCACATCACACCAAGGTCTCTGCTCTAGTCTCTGCACCCTTAAAACCTTCTAGCTTTCCTCCTCCTGAACCTCTTCTCACCCCCAGATGATATGAACAGGAACTGGGCTAATGATGACCTCAGGCTGCCAAATCAGAGGCTAGTCAGGGCCAGGGACTTCTTCAGTGGCACTTGTCCTGCCTGGAGATCGATTCACCTCTGTCAC
>NW_020448563.1:5734-7558 GCF_003343035.1 Apteryx rowi
TTGGAGAGCAGAAAATGTCTTTCAACTTGATTTGAGCAAGGTGTTTGACACTGTCTCCCACAATATTCTTGTGGAATGCAATTTAGAAATGTACTGCCTAGATGGGTGGACAACCAGATGGCTAAAGAACCTTTTGGGCGATCAGGTTCAGAGGGCAGTGGTGAATGCGTAGTACTCTTCTTGGAGGCCAGGAAGAAGTGGAGCACTTGAGGGTCACTCCAGGAACTTGTCCTGTCCAACAACTTTATTAGTGGCATGGAAGAGGCAATACTCAAGATGCTTGCTGAGGACCCAAAACTGCAGGGGGGCCTAGTCATATTCTTGAGGGCTGCCATTGAGAGGGACCTAGACAGGCAGGAGGAGTGGGCTGTCAGGAACATCATGAAATTCAACAAGGACAAATGCCAGGTCTTGCACCTGCAATAAACCAACACCTCACTGTGTTAGAGGCTGGGGCCTGAGTGCCTGGGCAGTGGCTCCATGGAAACGGACCTGGCGGTCCTTGTGGACAAGAGGCAAACCATGAGCCAGCAGTGTTTCCTGGCAGCAAAGAAGGCCAGAAGCATCGTGGGCTGTGTGACCAGGAGCACAGCCAGGATGTCGAGGGAAATGATGATCACCTTCTAGTCAGTATTCATTAGACCACATCTAGAACACTGCATCCAGGTTTGGGTTCCCAGAACAAGATAGAGATTGACAACTGGGAGCAAATTTGGCCGAGGGCCTTACAATAGTTGGGGAGCTGGAGCACTTGCTCTGTGAAGAAGTATTGGAACTTGTGGCCCAGAAAGGCTGTGCAGTGTCCTCCCTTGGAGGATTCCAAGAACAGATTGGATGAAGCTCAGGGCAACCTGGTCTGACSCCAGAGATGACCCTGCTGGGAGCAAGCAGATTGGCMTAGAGACCTCCTGAGGCCACTTCCACCCTGAAGGAGTCCATGATTCTTCCCACTCTCAATCTTCTCTTGTCTATGTCAGGGAAAGCACTCAGGTGCCCTGTGACAGTGAAAGCAGGCCAGCTTTCTTGTCCTCGTCCAGACAGAATTGTTCAGATGCAGGGCTTCTTGGCAGGAATCCCCAAGACAGCCCTGATCAATCCTTTCCTTCACTTTTAATTTCTTTTTTTTTTCTTTCTCCCCCTTAACATCTGTTTCTTTTACCACCCTAATCCCTTCTCCTACAGCCCGGGAGCTGGCTGTCAGTGCCTGGTCACTCTGCTTGATAACACACATCAAAGCTGACTTGGCATCACAGCCACCCTCACATTGCCTTTGCCTACCTGCAATCAGSGCCTCCAACTTTCTGCTCTAATCAGCCCCTAGGGAGGCTTTCTAGGTAATGGCCCTCAGTGGGACCCATTAATGCTCCAGCAAACTTGAGGATTTGCTTCTGAAGTTAACTTCTTGAGAGGTTTCTTCAGTCTCCTCTCAGCTTCAGAGGTTCATGGACTCAGCACCAAAGACACCCGAGGGGTCATTAAGATGCAAAAGCCCCTAAGGAGCCATGCCTCTTCCTATAATTTCCTTCAGTTTGTCAATTCTTGTGTGGCTAATTGGAAAGTTTGCAGGAGTGTATTGAAATTAGGCAGATTTCAACGAGCACCTGAAAAAGAAAGATGTCTGCTTCTTAAGCTTTCTTGATTCTTCAGTTTTCAGAATATGCGATACCCACATTCTCCAATTCATACTGACCCACAGTGTCTCCTAATGAAGTCTGGACATGTCGGAAAAGCAATATTTTTGATAGGAGACATATATGGAGAACCTTCCTCCCCACCTCCCCAGCCCTGCCATTCCCTCATCAGCCACTGGGGACTTAGATCACT
>NW_020448564.1:0-20920 GCF_003343035.1 Apteryx rowi
ATAGATGCCTCCGTCCCCTGTAGCAGGGAGTCCCCCACAACAATCACCCGCCGCTTTTTCCGGGTGTTCCGGTAGGGCACAGGGTCTGTTGTCCCGGTTACTTCCCTGGCAGCCATGCCCATCTCCTCCTCATCCTGGAGGGCACTAAACCTGTTCTTCAGCTTCAGGTCTTCAGGAGGAGTAGGAGCCTTTCTCCTCCCACGAGCAGTGACCAGTTTCCAGCCTGAATGTTCAGGTTCCTGAATGCTGACAGAGAGGAGGAAGATGAGATGGGAAACGGACAGAGCCTTACAGACACTGGTTGCAGGGCTGGCCAAGATGCAGACAATGCAGAGAACAAGGTGTTTCTGTCGTCAGGGCCTGAACCACGGTATACTCCACCACTGATAATTCTGCATTTAGGTCACATCACTCACTTCGAGAAAGGGCCTTTTTCAGCCTGTTCTCAGGTATTTACCGTCACAGGCCAACAGAAAACAAAAAACCCAGACAGATCCCTTAACTCTCATGTAGAATGGGACAAATCCTTCTGGACTGCCTCACTTCCCCAGACACCATGTTTTTCCCTCCCAATCCTTTATACACTACAAAGTGACTTCAAAAGAACAAGCTGATCACACTGATCGCACCTGCTACCTTTTGCTTTTTCACCTTTTTAACTGATTTCAACTTTGCACTTTCAGTGTTCAGTAACACCATCCACATTTCAGTTAGCATATTTGTTACTGTTCACTTTGTTTAAACAACTGCTTTTACACTTGTGGCTGACTGTCAAGTAACTTAACTTCCAGCCATCAATATCATAAACCCATTTCCAAATAAAACAGGGGAAAAGTCCTTACATGGCTACACTAACACACATGCAGCAACTGTGATTGATGGCCTTATCCCCAAACAGCCATACAGATCACAAGCAGCACATCTCACCTTCAAGTAGAAGCACAAGGCATCCCTGATCCATGGTCCAGAAGGAGCGGCAACATTTCAGAGTGCTCCACGTGCTCTTTCAAGTTATTTTCTCATTCCACCTGTCAGCGAGATGCTCTCTCCAGCTACAATAGTTGGTAAAGTCATTGCAAGTAGCTATTTTACAGGTATTACTCAGCCCCTGACTCTTTCATCTAACTTTTAGTTTCCCAAAGCAAAACAGCAGCAGTTGCTCAGCTGTTCAAAGCAATATCCAGTTGTTCAGAGCATTGCTGGGTACTTTGTTTCATTCACTTTCCAGTTAAAAAAAAGAAAAACAAAAAAACCCCCAGCTATTGTTGACAGTGGCCACAGGAACAAGATATTTTCTTGGCATCTCACTGTCCTGAAGACCCTGGTGGTGTAGGCTACACCAGCTCACTTCTTGCTCATACTGATAAGCCTGCAAAGGGAAGCAATAAGCTTTGTGGGAGCAGCAAGAATGACCTTTCTCACAAGGAACATTGGCAAGTGGTGCATGAGCATAGGGGGAGAGCAGTAGGTGCAAAAAACATGTTTTTTAAAAATATGGCACTTGACTGTGAGAAACTGACCTACGCAAAGCCAGTAGCCACCACCAGATTCATTTTTTTTGCAGACTTGTGGCCTGCTAGGGGTAGCAGTGCTTATCTTCATTAGAGCAACTTCAAGAGTTGATCAACCAGCTCTACTCCAGGTTGCTTGAGGGAAGTATCTGTCAAGAGCAGCAGACTTGTAGAAAGAAATGGTCATACCCTCTTGCATATGGAGCAGCAGGGGTGTGTTCTGCTATAGCAGCTCTCAAGCAAATTCTGTATGGGGTTTTAAGCAAATACTTCATGTTGTAGTCATTCATGTCCAAATAGTGATATTTCCTGGCTGCAGCTCAACACACAAAGGCAGAGACAGATCACTTAAAGATGACAACGTATCTGCTTGTACAGCAGTTATGGATGGCTCAGCATGGCCCAAGCAGCGGCCAGTAGAACAATCCCTCCAACCCACTACCTTTTTGATGTAGCCTCAGTTGAGGCTAGAGAAGGCCTTTGGGCTTCATCCAGTGCCTACACCACTGGGATACTTACAATATTCCTAGAGCCTACCTTTGAGTTCCCAAAGCAGGTCCAGCTGCCCAGGCTGACCCTGGATCATGGGTAGATACACAAATGCCCCAGGTTTCTAGCAGACTTGCTTCAAAATCAGTAGCTCAGGGAGCAAAACCCCAGGAACAGAAGGACCAAGAGCAGGGAAGGTAAGCAACACTGTGTGAAGCTACACTGGACAGAGAGGAGGTGAATGCCCAGTCTCCTGGCAGCACTCTGTACTGTAAGAGTTGCATTTGCCACATTCCACTCAGTGCTCCTCAACAGAGAGGGCTGAGAGCAGCTTCCCCTTTCAGGTGATGCCAACTGTAGCAGGTCCCCAGGGACAAGTTTTGAGACACAGCTGAGTGCCTGAGTTCTCAGGCATCCTATTAGAAGAGCCGTGCAAGCAAACCTGGCAGCAGTGCATGGATCAGAGAGGCAGCATAGCAATGGATGATTAAACAAAATTTACTGTCCAGATTAACCTTTAATCCAACCAGCACATGTGTGTGAAAGGACAAGCCTGAAGAGTTCCTAGTGCCAACCAGCCTCTGCAGCATTGGCAGGGGTACRGAGAAACAATCTCTCAAGTAGGCTTTCCCATAATTCTGCACTGCAGTTTCTTACAACTTCACCTGACTCACTAGCTGCTGCCAGAAAATAAGTGTCTGGCTGAAGCCCTGCTATGATGCCATCAGTCAAATCCAGCCTTCCTGGCTCAGGGCAAGCACACAGACTACCCTTTGGTAATACAGACAAGACATAACTATGCAGGCTTGAGCCATGATTGAATCAGGAAACACAGCTCACCCCCCTACTTTTGCTCCATGTGCTTTTGCATTTGAAGTCAAGGCTGTGTTCAGATGTAGGGTTCATCCCCACGTTACATTCTGAGTCTCAGCCAGCCTGATTCACTTGCTGAAGTACCTCAATTAATGGGAGCAAGTCAAAAACCAAAATGGAGTACATGAATACATTACACTTTGTGATTCTCTCCATTGAATATCAGTAATCCCAGGATTTGGCTGTTAGGCAAAGCCCCAAGTTAGCTGCAATGAATCAGGGCCAAACTCCACCCAGGAGTTTCTGGGCTCCGGAGAGCTCCTTGAAAGCCCTCCATCCCAGCCCACCTGGGGCTTCAGCTTGGAGAAGAGCAGGCTCCCCAGCCTTGTCAGTCTGGCAACCAGTGCAGACAGTGTTTGGCTGCCCAGGCCTCACTTGGGATTTTCTCCATTCATGCAAGAGACCAGAGAGATGGAGCACACCAGCACTCTCCTCAGCCTAGGGCCAGCAGAGCTTCCTGGCATGGGGGATTTATGCAGGACTTCAGGAACTCCCTGAAACCAGAGAAACTGTGACCCTGCAATTGGGCTTCTCCTTTTCAAATTCTAATCCACCAAAGACTTTAAATGTACCAGGTCATATCTATACAGCTTCAACTTACCCAGCTAGTTAAAAATTAATAAAAACCTAACCTCCTTGAATCAAAGTAATGAGAAATGTCAAAAAGAGCCTTTTGCAGGCTCCRCTCTTCACTGATCCTTCTTAACCGATTGTGTACACACACATGCATGTACACTTTCCACTCTTTTTCCAACCACATTGTATGTCTAAACCAACAGAAGTGACTAGGGGAAAATAATTCAGCTGTAGAATTAAAGCAAGGGGAGGTAAATGACCACACAAACAGACCATTAGGTAAATGTCAGTTCTCATATTTAATATTTTAATAATTTTGTTTGCAACATTTACCACATAAATCATCTAAATAAATAGATGCTGTACAGTCTCTTATCCATATCAGTACAAAAATAAAACCACACTTTGTGTCAAATTATACTTGAGCCTGCCCTCCCTTTGCTATTACAACCTCCATTTACAATACACGCTCGCTCAGAAAAGGCATTATACTCTGATTGGTTTGTTTGGAATTGGTTTGCTCCCTATTCCCTCCCTCCCCTTCCCCAAATACATTCAATTAGTCTGTACAAAAGCTAGAAGCTCATTCTGTGCAAAAGGAAGCTTTCTTTGTGCAAAGACTCAGATACTCTAGCGTGCTGACAGAACAACAGCAACAACTGAAGAGACAAGAACAAAAATTGGGGACCCTTACTCCCAACTGACCCTATCCCCCAACTTCTCCCCACAACAGAAAGGAAGCATACCAAATTAGATGAGTCAGAGTGCATAAAACAGTCCAGACTAATGTATATAAAAGGGCGGAAAAAGGCTAGTGCTGAAGACTCGGCAAGAGAACTGGGTTCCTCCAGCTACGGAGCTTGCTAGGTGAGGAAAAAAATACTTTCATCTTAGCCTGTTCAAAAGGTTCTTTAGATATGCAAGATAAAAGCCTTGACTGCTTTTTTTTTTTTTTTTCTTTTCAGTTATTTCATTGCCATTCTGTTGGAGATAAGGTGAAAAAACAGCCTTTGGAAGAATTCAACAGCTACTGAAGACAGCTTCTGGTTCATCCTCCTTTCCTCACTCCATTCCCTGTGAATGGGCAGGTAACTCTCCATTCCCCAAGCAAGTTAATAAGGTGCAATTTGTCAGAGATGAAACTAAGATGTCTCCAGAGCAGGAAGAAGTGGTCATAGTTCCAGACTAGGACCACTAAAACCAAAACTGAACTTCATTTTGCCCTTTTCTCAAAGGGGGCGGCAGGGGGGAAGGAGGAGAATGCCAGCATGAACCCTGAAGGTGAATTAGGGATTCTGCAAGTCTCCTCTCCTCCCTCAGGGAGCCCTCCTTCACTTGGCATGGCTGGAGCAAATTCCCCCTTCAGCCATGGGAGGGAAGCAAAGGGCCCGGTGGCAGCTCTGGAAATGTGATAAGGAGCAGCCAGAAGCCTGAAACAGATGCATCTTTTGCTTTTCAAATGCCACTTTTAGAGAGACGATAAGGAGTGTTTAGCACTCCTAGTGCTTTGCATTTTCAAAGTGCTTCAAAACATACTTCAGACTCAAAAGCCAAAAAAGCAGTTTAACATTTTGACAGATTTGCAAAGAGCTTCTTTGTGCTGACACTACATTTTCTGGTTAAAAAATAATAAAAAAGGGCTTTCCTCCTCCTCTCAAATACCCCTCCCAGTCAAAATTCTGCTACACCAACAGCAAGATAAACTGGGACAGAGGTTCTGAAGAGTCTTATGAGCTCTCCCCTTCAACATCAAGTTGGCATTCCCAGACGTCTGCAACACACTGTGGATGACCAGCACCAAGTTTCTATTCATCTCAACTTGGTAGCAATCTATCTCCCCTTTACCAGCCATTACTAACTTCCACTGAGCTCTGCTCCTCTTTACAACTTCCAGTTACCCAGCCTGTCCCCTCCCTGCTAAACCACTGTACTTTAAGAAATTAAGGGCACAAGGGAACAAGGTCTGGAAGAGAGAAAGGGATCATCCCTCGAGGAAGTACTTGTTATAGGGAAGAATTAAAATTCAATTTTAAGTGATTGCCTCTCTCTCTGACTCTTGGTCCCACAACTGCTACCCTTCGATTGTTCTGGTGCTGCTTTTTTATAAGGGCTCACCTGTAGGATGGTTTCATAGGCATTTCCATCTTAACCAAATTCTTGGGTGGAATCCAGGTGGGTCGACACCCAGAACATTCACGCTTTCTCTGCAAGGACTGTAAGTTCAGCTTCCTGGCAGTCAAGCTCAGTTGGCAGAGGACAACATGGTCTCTTGATCATAAGCTATTGTCTCAAAACAAATTTGCCATGCCCTTGGGGACAACTGTTTTAAGGACAAGAAATGTGAAAGAGACACATTCCTTTACCTGTATTTGCCAATGTTATACATTCCTGTGCAAAAGTTAGCCTGTATAAGCTGTTTACACGTATATACCTCCCTTGCTTTCCCACTGTGAAAGACAGCTATATGAATGCCTCCTCCCCACATTGCCCACTCAAAACTCAGAGGCATCTATCCATCAATCACTCTGAAGCACTGATACACCATCACTGATGCCAGGGGTCACAGGTTTGTGAGCAGAAGAGCCTTCATTTGCATAGGGGCTAAACACGGCCCAATTCTATTCCCCACTGGTCTCCTCTCCTTATATTGACTCTTCCCAACCCCCATTGTTTAATTTTTCTCATCTTCTTGGAGACTAAGGCAAATCCACAGCCAAGAGAAGAGCACTCACAGCCTCCAAGGAACAGGCTGCCTTAATGTGATCGCTAGCAACTGAACTGGGCCTTGATGGATGGCAGTTAACATCAGCATCAAAAACATTTTGAAAAAAAGTTTCAGGTTTATCACCTCAGCATTTCTTTTTAATCATGTTTTTTTTCCCCTGAGGTCCCAGATGGGCCTTGAGTTTCACTACAAGTTACTTGCACTAATAACATGCCTTCTTTGTAACAGCTCACCCAAAGGCCTGTCCTCAACATCCTAGCAAGAGCAGCTCTCAGGCCTGGAGTGCCAACTCCTTCCCTTCCTTCCTCCAGGCAGGCAGAGCTGCCCCTACAGTCTTCCTACAAAGTTTCACTGCCTTCTTGTTCTCAGGCTGCAGAACATGTAAGTAGGGGAGGAACAGAAGAGAAGCAGATATCACTTAGTTTTAGAAAAGGAGGTTTTTACACCTTCCCTGCTTCAGAAAACACAGACTTAAAGCTTGAGAGGAGAGGAAGGGGTGGAGAGGTGGTGGTAGACTTAGCTTTAGCTCAAATACCTGGATGTGGCTAACAGCCCTCAGTGCCGTCTTCCCCACCCCAGCCTCTGTTGTGGCTACCACTGAGGGTCTTGCATGAGCCACCCTGCCTATGTTTTTGAGCTATGCAAGGCCCCTTCTCTCTATTCCAGCAAAACCAAACAGCACTAKCTGGTACAGAGCAGGAAACAGTACTGGGGCCAAGGACCCCCTGTGAGGTGAACAAACAATTTTACACATTCAGTCACAAAACACCAGAGGAACAATTCCGGACAGTTTCACAACACTACAAAAAAAAGAAAAAAAAGAAAAAAAAAAGCCATTCATTTCTCAATAGGCTTTTTTCTGTCTGAGGCTCTGACGTAAGCAAGGGTCAATTCACTAACAAATTTGGGTTTATTTTGGCAAATGGAACTGCATTTGGGTGTTCTCACAATAATATCCTGGCTGTGCTTGAAAAAACACCTTGGGCTGACTTCATGAGCAGAAGGGCCCCCAAGCAAATGCAAGACAATAAGGAGCATGCAGGAGCTATGAAGCTGCTTAATGCCACTATTTACGTGTTAAAACTTGCTGTTCCAAGGCATCACTTACAAATATCTGAGCAATAACACCTAGTTTATAACCAGCCAGGAACAGAGACTGTGCTTTCCAATTTTTAACAGAGTGTTAACAACAAAGGTTTCCTGATCTGATGAGGCCCCTTAGTTCTGTCATATCACATACAGTGAATTTACTGCAAGGTGTATGAAGTAAAAGCTTCTGTCCCCCAAAACACAGCTGGTAAATTCTCACGTGGAAGCAGTTCTGAAGAATGACTGTCAGAACAGTTCTTCAGGAAGTTTGTTTCTTGTGTACAGTTCAGTAATTTCCACTGACTGAAGTTTGTTTTCCTTGTTTACAGCCCATGGAGCCAAATGAGGCATGGGAGACTTAGCTCCATTCTATTCTTGGCTTGTGCTTCAAATAGAATTATTAAACTCTGCTTCAGCTGGATGCTATTTTGGCTCTTCCAATCAAACRGAATGCTTAACGAAGCTCCAAGCACAGCATCAGATTTTCATGATATGTTAGCCAAAGAGGTCCAGTTCAATTTTCAGTTTTTGGGTTGAACATGCAGATGGAGAGGATAGGATTGGGGAGAAGAGACAAGTAAACTCAAACAACCTCTCCTGCCCCCAAAAGCAAAAAAACCCCCATGCATCTCTACACTTGTAGAAGTGGAGTAAAGCTGATTTTAAAGTCCCTGAAGACCAGCTCCACCAAGGGAGTCTACAATATGTCACCAGCCAGTATAGAAGTAAGCCACATTTTAAAAAGACCATAAGAAAAATCTTTTCAAAAGATCTTTAAGATAAGCAAGAGTTGCTGTTCATGAATGTAAAAAAAAAAAAAGTAACTGCTTAGTTTCCTACCACAAATTCCTCTTCATAAAAACCCAACCTACGCACATGCAACTTGTTGCATCTCAACCGATAAGGGTTAACTCCTCACTGACCTGTACACAAAGCAGCATGGTACCAAGAGATTCTGTTTAACACTTCATGTCAGGAGATGATTTATTAGTCACCAAAAGAACACAAGCTAGCCTGATCCAAAAAGTGATTAAGATATGAAGCTGTGGGTGGATCCTCTTTTAAGAGCACCACAGGTTTTTGAAAACTCCACTCTAAGAGGAAGAAAAGATGTTTAAAGAGAAGTGCCAAAACAAAACATTGAGAAGTCTCAGCTGGTGAGTGGAAAGAAAAAGCACAGGATGGAAATCCAGTTACTAGGACAAGCTCTTCTTTCCTGCCACAGGATTGGTATTGCTTCCAACTTCAGCCAAAGCTAGGAACATTAGTAAATAGGAAGGGGTGGGATTTTTTTTGCTGTATTTGTACACTGAGTTGAAGACAGAACAAAAGTGATGGTAGCTGTATTAGAATAAAGAAAGCAGACCCTGTAAATGCCATAAAGATTTAGCAGAAGGAGCCGAGTTCAAGCCTTTTCAAAATTAAGCTAAAATATTATGCTTCTGCAACCATAACCACACGAAATGCTGTCGTCCTGATGAGCAGGCATGCTGAGTTTCTACTGGTCACACCAAATAAAAGGGAGATGCAGATATTCAGCACATTTTGCAGGTGTGTGGGAGGAGGTGGTGGGGCACTGTCTGACCCCACTCCCTGCAGAGGAGGGTGATCCCACTTATATGATACAACTCCAGATTCAGAAGCCTAGCTCCAGACACCCACATTCAACAAACATCCTGGGCCTATATGCTTACTTCATCAATTTGCCCTTGCTAGCTATTCTAAGCTTCTTTCCCACTCACTCTTCCTCCCACCACATTAAAAAAATAACAACCCTCCCCCAAAAAAGAAACCTCCCCACACAATGTGCTCCACTTTTCACCCTCTCAGATTTCTCCATAATAAGACTCCCACATCACTTCCTCTGTATGTACTTTGGGAGACAAAAGGTTTGTCCTGAAATTCAGGATCTACCCAGTCGTCCTGAAGCTGCTGTCACACAGTGGAAGGCAGTCCTTTATAAACAGCTTTGAGACAGAAGGGGAAATCTTGAGTCTAGAATGAGCTGCATATTCTATTTAAGGTAAAACCTGCTTTTAATAAAAGGCTCAGGGGCTGTCCAAGCACTTTGCAAAAAGCAGATGTTTGGAGGACCAGAAGCCCCAGAGCTCTCAAATTCTGCAGTCCAGGAGCCAAGCCCTTCAGAGGAAGTGCTGCAGAGCTCACATTAAGGATTTCCACAGGTGTCTTTACCTTAGGGCTCAGCAGGCTCATAGCTTCATATAGCATAAATACAGCAGATAAAAGATGCTGGAGGTGGAGCAGTGAGAGGAAACAAAGGATTTAAAGATAATTATGACAGTAGCCAATGTTGCCCTGTAGCACTCTGTCCTGCAGGTCCCACCTTAAGATCTAGCTTACCTTTCTTGCTTTCCATAGGAAGAGATCTATATTTAAAAATTTAAGTTTTTTAAATAAGATTTGATTAAAAAAAGAGGATACACATGTGCAAGAACAGATGCTAAACTACCAACTCAAAATACAACAATTCTTCAGAAACCTCTAAGTGTCACAGGCAGTCCAGCACAAGGCATTTTTAAGTGCAAGATCAGGCAAGGTCTATTGAAATGCAGACCACTTTACTTGGCAAAGATTTTTAAGCTTTCCAAGGGGAAGTTCCCATTGGTTAAGTAGTACAGGATCACAGATACTGTGAGGAGACTGGAGTCATGGAAGAATATTACTCAGATGACACAATCCAAGAATTCTCATTGGTAAGAATTAAGAATTTTCTTCCCTTCCTCAAGTCTAATACATGCCTTCCCCACATGCTGTTTACTGTGGGCCTCTCAATGTGATCCAAGAGCAGAATTTGCTGCTAATCAAGGTCCATTTCCAGCTCAGTTCTATCAAATTCCTCTGTCCTGGGCCTGTGCCAGTATCTTGGATATCTTTGCAGTGCCAGGCAATGCTTCAGTCCTCCTATGAGCCCCTCCTCCCAGGGAAGAGGAGTCAGTTTTCAACCAACTTATTACMACAGATTCAGGACAGCAGATGTTATTGATACTGAATTTAGCAAAGGGTAAGAACACCCCACTTTCCATAATGCATTTCTCACACAGCACAGACAAGGCTTGAAATCCTGTTTTGCATATACAGAAGGTATAGTCTCAACTGTGCTGCATTTCTGAGCTTTTAATGAGGGTAAATTCAATCTGCGTAGCCAATCTAGACTTCCGAGATACATTTCAGTCTCCCCCTGCATGATCAACAATCAAAGGGAGAAACCTCTGCACTCTACATGGACCTGTGCTGTAAAGACTTACTTACCACAGGCAGGCAAATATGGTTCTGAAGTCCTGACAGCAGGCTACAGGCAAAACAGCACTGGGGAGAAAGCCTTAACAGACTGGAGTTATCTACACAGGTAGGATCCATCGCCTCTCACTGCTGCAGGAAGAGAGGGAGGAGGAAGGTGGGAAGAGCAATGCACAGAGAAGTATCTTTATCCAAGGGATATCAATTGCAGAACAAGGCAGCAAGCTACAGATCCAACTCTTTTTTCCACCTCCACATGCCCTCTCCCCACAAATGCAGCTGCTGCCACTTAACAGGATGAAAGGYGAATTGTTCCGCTTGCTGCTTTCACATCTAGGAGGGAAGTCCTTGCCAGGGAAAGGGCTGTCAGTTTTTCAGATGGACAAAGCAATGATAAACACACACCCGCTACACTGCCCTTTGTTTTTGCGCATCTGAAATGGGAAAAAAAAAGAGAAAATAAAAAAATTGAAGGTCTCTGTAAACATTTTAAGAGGAGACATTTTGGATTTTTTTTTCTTAAGGGATATAATAACCCTTCCCTAGCCCCACCCTAAAAGCACTGGATTTTAGGAGCACTGAAAATGGAGATTCAAAACTGTGCACTCCGGTCTCGGAAGAAGCCCTCAGCCACTTGTGCTTCTCTGAAGGTGACGGTAATGGAGTTTGCCGTGATGTCCGTCACTGTCACTTCGCTGGGGGGCACAGTGGGGATCCAGGGGAGACTGCCATCCACATCTGCTGCAGACGGAGAGGCAGATAAGAACATGTTAGCGAGAGGAAGAGAGGGTGTGCAGGGCAGAGGAAGAAAGGGGAAAGGGGAGAGGGAAGGGATGAATGGAAAAGGAGTCTCCTTCCTGACAAATGGCAGGTGACATCAGCCTGCATTGAGTCTGCACATACAACAAGGCAAGAAAGCATGGGCAAGCCCTCCTCTCAGAGGCTAAGGGAAGGCAAAGGATCACTGCAGGATATAATGGGAAAAGGAAAGAAGGCAGAGTGAAAGGGTGTCCAGGCACACACCAGCGTTGTAACAGCCTACACAGAGGACAGCAAGACCCAGTGACACCACCCAGATTCCCTGACACATCTCCCCTGTCTCAGCCCCTGATTGCCTCTGTGTYAGCAAAATGTTCACCCAGCTGTGAGCTCACCTGCTTGTAAATGCTGCACCCTGCTCAAAAGCCCAAGTTCTTACAGACTCTCCTCAAACACCCCTATGGGAGTCAAAGGGGGTCCAAAACTGAGGGTCTTCCCTGTACTGCACCTGCAACACAGCCTGGGTATGATTCTCTCCAAAACTCACCAATACTGCTTCATGGAGAAACTGCTCTCCCTTTCTCATACCCTTCCCTCCTCTACTTGATAGTGAGAAACCCAAACAACCCTCCACTTTCTCACTATAAGAACAATTTGCAACTGAACAGTCCCCCTTCCACCCAAAACCCCACTTCCCCCCCAACCCCCAGAGAGAGTTACAAACATGTATGGAGAGAGGAAGGAAGATGTTTTCTCTCCCTACCACTTTACCTGTACTGTACCCTGCTGTCCCAACCTGGACAAGGAATAATGTGTGCCCATCAAGATGGTATTTCCTGGCTTCTATCTCAGATACTGGGGTGTCTACTCTCACCCTGGAAAGAGTCTATCCACCCCAACAGTAACTGGAATTCTGCATGGACTGCGCATCAAGTGGAGAACAAAAAYAATTTTACATTTCTCTAGCACCATTCATCCTTCAGATCCCCAAGTACTTTAGAGAGACCAGCACTTCTACGGGAGAACACGCGCGCGCGCGCACACACACACACTTGCCCTCTGCCATTATGCAACAGTGCACTGCTCTGTGCTGGTCCCATTGCTGTCTCACTGGATTTGGGCCACTGTTCAAGTACCCCTCAGAAGGGAGGACACCCCAGTGTCCTGCCTAACACAGCCCAGGTAACAACTACTCCTAGCAAGGCGTAGCATGATTCCCTTAGCTACTACAAGCAGCACAAACTCTGGTTTTCTGCTCTTCAAGAAGGCTACACCTTCAGAAGCTCAAATAATGCAGGGTAGAGTTTCCCTGGAAACTCAGTGCAACATGCACAACCCACAGCCATCCTGCACAAGACGCTGGTATCCCTCCCTAAAATGTCAAATGTGCTTGGACATCTCCCATGCCAACACTCACGCTGCCTACTCAGTGGGATCAGGCAGGTGTTACTATCCCCACATCATCTCTCTCATCCCCCTTTCACATAGTTCTAAGACAAGAGACTTTAGAGAGGACATGGGGAAGAAAGGGAAGACAGGGGCAGAAGGAAGGAAATAGGAGTTTCTAATGGCGTTCCTGTACACTCCTCAGAAAGGCACAGTAAGAGGAGTGTTGGTGTCTGAGTTTATTCACTGTCAAGCTCCTTTTGGCAGAGTAGCAGAACATGTGCTGGGATATGGACAGAGATGGAGTTCATCACTGTCACGCCTGCATGTCACATCTGCTGGGAGTCAACTGGAAAAGGGGAGTAATTTCCAGTAATTCTGGAATTATACATGCAGTAATTCCAGTAATTTCTGGATGTTTTCTAACACGTGAGGCATGTCACCGATATAAGACTATAGAGAGGCAACAGCACCAGAGAAAAATTAAGTTGCGTTATATACCCAGACAAAAAAAGGACTTGCAGACAGGAGGGCCACAACGTGAGCCAGCTGGAGCTGCTCTGAAGACCTGACCTAAACCACAATCCCAGGATGTAGCAAGCAAGGAGGAAGCACACAGAGCATCCTTCTCATGCCCCAGCACTCCACAATCAAGGAGTGTCCAGCCTTACCTTCTTTGCTGGTGTGCTGCATGGCCTCCCAGTCTTCAGGACCTTGCCTGGCTTCCAGGCCCACTGCATCATTCAGGAAGAACTCACGTCTGCAGTTTCGACTCTCCAGGCTCGTCATGCGTGGGAACTTCTTCCTTGACAGTCGCAGGTACTTCTGGTTTTTGCGTTGCTTTCTGAGAGAGAATGGCAGGACGGCTCCCCCAGTCTTCTCTGAGAACTCTGCCTGCCCTGGCTTGGACCCCGGCAGGCTGCTGTCTCCTCCTCCAAACCTCCGTGCAAGAGAGAAACAGAGCTTCTCCTTTCCCTTGTGTGCACTCCTCAAGTCCATGCCATACAGCCGCTGCCAAGACATGAACGCAACAAGGGTCAAAACGGGAAACTGATAACACAGTCAGGGCTCCCATCTGGGAGCCAGGAAACGGCTTCAGTTCTTAGTTCAGTCCCTGAGCATCTAGGTGACCTAGGATAAGATGTGCTGCTTCTACAACACTGCTCCTCTCACCTCTTCAACTTCATCTAAGCTCTTCCTAACATGTGCTTCCTGGGATCAGCTGCTTTGCACAGCAACAGTCAAAGCATGCTGGAACTTCACTTCCATCCAGCTACTACCTTTAACATGCTGAACAGTCCAAGCTCAGTTCAATTTTAAAGAGCATGCAACCCAGGTAACCTGCAACCACTCAAGCCCAAAATTTGTAAGATCCTAGTCTGCAGAGCAAGAGCTCCCCCCCCCTTTTTGTTTCCCCTTTTAAACACAAGTTAGCTGGCTGTTCAGCTAACAGGTTAAAACCACCCTGCTTACCCACTGACTTCATGTTGTTATGTTAGCCTGTCACCTCCAAGTTTATCCATGCAACAGTTCCTACTTCCCTGTGGGCAGACCAGCAGCGCAGCAGATGAGTTAGAAATACACAGGAGAAGAGCAAGAGGCTACCTGCAGTAGGAGGCGCTTTGGTTTGGGACCTCTTTTCCTGTACCCTGAAGCACGGTCTCTCTCTTCTCTGTGAAGAAGGAACAGAAATCAAACCAAGTACTACATACCACAGCACAAAGCCTAGTTAGTACTTCTACCTTCTGCAGCACAGTTCCCTCATTTCCTCCATTAAAACCCAATAATGAGCAGTGTAGGCTTGGAAAACATCCCAGAACTGCTTCTTGTGGGAGTGAAAACCTTGCAATAAGGGAATTTCTCCGACTCAAGGATGGGTTAGAGAAACTTAWCACTTCTACATCAATCCAGTCCAGCCCTGGCCCTGATTAAAATGTGTGACCCATTGCTCTTTGGCTAAATGCTGCTTGTGCTTTGTCTCATTTCCTGAACGGTGTCCATCAGGGCTGCTTTAACTCTGTCTGGTCCACCTCAGCCAAGAGCAAGGTACAGAGATCAAGCTGGGCTCATTCCTATACATCCCATCCTTGATGGGAGTAGGGACAACAGGGGCACTTTATGCATGCTACGGAATAAAGACACTATTTCCTTTGCTGTGGCCAGGAGAGAGAGAACATGCCCCCTTACTTTTCTTCATAAGCCACTACCAGGCGAGGGTCCAAGATATGATCCTCTGGCTCCCATGTGCTGTATCTGAAGAAAAACATGAGGAATATAAAGTAAACAAGGCTTTAATGAAACATTCTCTCTGCAGGCCTGCTACGGCCCTGGAAACTGTCTTTACAAGGGTCAGTGGGGCCTGCCACAACATTGCTAGAGCTCTGAGGAATCTCAGCCATTCCCTCCCCAAAAACTTCCTGCCAGAAACTACCTCCCCTTCCCAAAACAGGCAGGGCCAAGCATCAAGCAGCTCTTTGTAAGAGAACAGGGCAGGCTTTCCTCCACAGGGCCCCCTCCACACTGTTCACAAAGCCTGTGCAGAGATTCACAAACTGCTTTTAAGCAGATACCTAAACAGGTCTCATTTGCCTCATTTGCAGCACTCTTGCAAATCCAGGAAAACGTGTGAAACAATGGGACTTGATCTGATACAGCTTTCTGGAAAATAGGTCTCTCAATTTAGAGTGCTCAAAGAGTAAGTATGTTTCCTCACCTGCATTATTAATTACTTCTAATCACTGGAGCTGAAAGTATTCATTTAAGAAGAGTTTAATTTTTCTCCACCGATGCCTTTCAACTAAACATGTTTAGACCTGGGCCCTGAGGCAAGTTAATGGCAACTTCCCAGCTACTCCTCCTCTTGCTCAACTCCCCCTGCAGGTTATTTCTGTCTAGTAGAGGTCATCAGTATTTCTGTACAGGAGCTGGAAGGACCCATTTGCGTTGTGGTTAGGGCTGAAGAAACTACTCAAAGTCAGCTTGATACTCTGAAAGAAACCTGTGAACAACGTCACTGACCCATGTTCCTCCTTGACTGCCTGACAGCTAAGACAGGAGCCAGATGCTCAGGAAAGGCTTGAACTCATCTGGTAGGTGACATTAAGAACTGTTCCCAAGAAATGCCGCTGCACTTAACCTGAGGGAGGAGCAGCCCAAAACTCCCATTGTGGACAGTTTATTTCTAAGGGGTCATGTTCAACCAGAAAAGATGGGTGGCACATCTCTATCAGAGAAACTCAAAGGCAAGAGAGCAAGTCTGAAACCCCAAATGCCCCAGCGCATTCCATTTCCTGACCTCTGAGGTCTGGGGCCCAGGAGGCAGAGCTCCTCCCACCCCCATGGAGGAGGGCCAGAGAGGGGTCCTATGCAGGTGGGCAGTGGTGCTATTGTATCGGTGCCTCCGAACAGGGGAAAAGCAGTTTAGGAGGTTTACATTTTGGGGTGATGAGGTGCAGACTGCATGTGAGGGCATATGGATGCATGCATATACATTTGTAGGGGAGGTGGTTTGGGAATACTTTCGTCCTTCCATCTGCCCATCGGACAGGAGGTAGGTATTGAAATACAGGGGAGATCCTGGAGAATGGTTCTAGAAACTATGGTACAATTCTTTCACAAAAGGGAGAAAGGAGAAAAAAAAAGAAACACAAAATTCAACTATTCCAAGGTGCACTGTACATCAGAGGGTTAAGAATAGACATGTCTTCATAACCAACTGATCCCTCCCTCATTGCCCAAGTCTCCTGCAGCAATCTGACTGTGAGCTGTCAAAGGCAAGATGCTATTTGAACAGAGGAAGGTTTCCTCCCAGCTGCAGGGATTTTGGCACTCGTTCTACAAATTAAAAAAAAAAAAAAAATACTTGGGAAGGGGAGGGAGAAAACATCAGATTGCTATCCATGGGCAGGAGAAGAAAGGGAATTTGCTATTAAAAATACCGAAAAACAACAATAAAAAACAACCTGGTGGGTGTTGCCTTTTTCTCTGCAGCTCAGTCCCTGGCTTCACTGCAGTGGCAAAACACCGCATACAAAAAAAAAAACATGGTTCGGTTTGCCACACACACACACGCACACACACACAGAGATATATATACAGCACATAGCCCAGGCTGCAGCAGCGCTGCAGAGAGCAGGCACTCTGGAAAACATAGATCATATGATCTTTCTTCCCCCTCCTCCTACTCCTCCTCTTCCCCCTCCCCTCTTAACTCTAATACAAGTTGTAAACAAGCTTGTAGCTAGAATCAGATTGCAACTCCTCCATTCCCTGACTGTAGCAGTACAACCCAGAAATCTGAGAAATGGGGCATTAACAAGGATTTTTTAGATGTGGAAAATATCAAATACATGAGAAAGAAGCAAATTTCTGTCCTATCCTTAGTCCCCTCCATGAAACCCCCAACTGGAAAAATGGGATAACGGGTACAGAGGTTACAAAGAGTAATGTGACAAGGTTGGGGAGGGGGAATAAAGAGAAATACAACATGGGAAGAGGAAAAGGAATACACTGGAAGACAAGGATGCAAACAGCTTGTGGTGCTACATGCCACTGCAGGCACATGTATGTTTAGAAAAAAGGAACAGAGACCACTAGCAAGATGTAAGCAACTTGCATGCTCAAAGCATCTTGATTTTAAGCAACTCAAACTACTGAATTAACAGTTAAAAAGAAAAAAAAAAATCAGTGTTCTTCATATCTAGTATTTGGATATTTGGAGGGTGGGGGGAAGAGGGGAGGTGCTTGGACATGTCACAGCATCAAAAGAAGGGAACCCCAACATCCCTCTTGCTCCCTGGGCAGAAGGCTGTGGGTTTTCATTCCCTAAACAGAGTTTCTGGTTCCCCCAGAGTTCCAAGGTGTAGGGCAAGGAAAGGCAGCAACAAGAACAAGGACTGCTCTATCAGAAGAAACATTACACCATGCCTCAGTCCACCTTCTTGGCAAGTGACTGTACAAGAGAAAGATCTCAACACCTTTGTGGAAAAAAGAATGGGATAAACATCAATATTCTGGCCAAACAGGGGATGGTGCCTCTCAGACTATACTTCCCAACCTCTAACAGTGATTAAATCAGGCTTAGCTACTTAGAAGGCTGACATGGACCAAAAACTGACCAACACCGTATGGCAGTTGATACTCAACAAGTGCACAAGATTAAATTGTGACAGTAGAATTTATAGTCAGGAACAAAGTCACCCTCTCCCACCATCAGCAGAGAAGGGAAGCTGCTCATATTCGTGCATGCCCCACAAGCATGAGGGTTAGGCATGCGGGAACACATTCCAACTGCCTGAACACCGGGTACAATCTCTCAGGACCACGTCCTTGCAGGCCTTCCTTTGCAACTGCAAGGATGAACTAATAAAACCAGACCCCATTGCTTAGCATCATCCAGTGCAACTACACATGAAATTTAGCCATACCCAAGCATGTTGTGCATGTACAGACACACACAGTTACAAACAGAAAAGCAAAGACAGGTCCCCACATGGATTGACCAGGAGGCTGTTCTACTAGACTGCAAGTTAACACAGTAATATTCTACAGTTATCTAATGCTTTTAAACTCAAAGCATTGTACAAATAGCTTAGGCACAGAACAACCACTTTTCTTCAGAAGCAGCTGCATTATAATAAGGAAGAGAAGTAGCAGTAAACAAGGCACAGCAATGCTACAAACTTTTTTTTTGGGCAACATGGCAACCAAAGCAAAAGCAGAAAAGGCACTCAAAACAACAGAAAGTTTCAGACAAGGAAATGAAGGTGCAGTGGTAGTTTTCAAGAGACTAAGATCCCCTGGGTTTGGTTACAACTAGTAAATCTGAAACATTGCTCCTTTTCCTTTTGTGAATTGCCAAGGGGATACAGCAGGACAACATGACAAGACCACCACCTTGTTATTTATTACAAAAGACTGCATATAGCCCTAAAAATAAATTTAGTTTTTTTTAGTGCCAATTCAGAAAATCACCAAGGACCATTCTATGTTCAGAAAAAACAGGGATTTCTGTAAAATTCATACTGAACTTACATGGATTCATATCTAGAAAGTGTCTCAATGGAATATTTCAGCAGTGGCAAAAGCCAGGCAGAACAGATTGGCAGAGGTTCTGTATCCCTCAGCTGCCAGTTCGGAAATAGGTACAGATTTTGGGGTTGTGGCTCTGTGTTTTTGCTTACAGTTGTTGAAATGAGGCACAAGATGTAACCCATTAAGAATGAGATGCTAAGCTGCAGAGATACAGTTAAAGCTATTACCAATTATTAAAGAAAAGATAAGTAAATCACAACTTACTTTGGGGGCCATCCTTTCCACTTCACCAGGTATTCTACTTTACCCTAAGGGTAGAAAAAGGAAGAAGAAAACAGGTGAACTCTGCAACCAAATATGGGCTAAAGCAAAAGATGCAGCCAATCAACAGGACTAAACTCTGCAACTTGAAAAGCTCATTTCCCATCACTGTATTTTCAAAACAAAGCTACTTCCTCATTCAACTATACTGTTTATAGGTTTTTCCCCAGAAAATGGGCACAAAGTTCAAGCACTCTTAAATAACCCTATCATCAGCTTGRGATCATAGCTTTGCAGGAGCTAGCAGGCAGAACCCCAGAAGCCCACTGGAGAGCCACTGCAACCATTCCTGCATTTACAGGCAATCCTACAAGAAGTCAGCATGCATAAATGCGAGAGGGAGATGTATGCCAGGAACAAGTGTCAGAGGAATCTGTTTAAGCTGAGAGAAGAAATACAAGATTTCAGAACCTATGAAGCATCTCTTTGGCATGTTCCCTTCCAGTTGCTACATGCTCTACTCAAACACGGTTCCATCCATCACAGTCACTCAACCTTTCGACCCAAATAAACAGCAATTCACAACTAAACTTCACAGTTATCCATTTATTTGTTCACTCTAAGTACAAGATTAAAAAAAAAAAAGTAGTAATTGGAAACCATGTTCAGGGGCCCAAGAGGAATGTGCACAACTAGTAAAATTTTTAATATTATACAGAGAGACTTGTAAAACACTTCCCAAAGCACAGAGAAGGCCTGCCTGCAAGCAGGACCACCTCTAGAAGGCCTGCTATTGCAGATGTGAAAATCTTTATATGACAGCACTGAAACCAAAGCACTCAAGTACACAAGCCGGGCAACCAGTTTCATTTTCCTGAAGGGGTGTTCAGCTCCTAAATGTTTGAAAACACTACCCTATAAGGAACTTTCTGCCAGAGGATCTCTATGCACTGTATGCTTATGGGTTAATCCTCATAACACCCTGTGGAGATGGATACCACTTGTACAGCTGGGGAAACTGAGTCACTAAGCTCACAGCCAAATCTTTCAAAATCATCTCTTGATGCGGGGTATGCAGTTTGTCATCACCAGCACTGATTTTTTGACAAACTGAAAACCCCAACAATGAAAGACCCCAGGCTGTCCAAGCACCCCATCCACAGAGCCCCTCTGAAGCACCCACTCACCTCAAAAGCAACCACAGGCAACACGAGAGTCCCACAGCCGCTGGCCCCAGGCACTGCACCTCAGGGCCCCTCCCGTTCTCTCCCTGCCCTCCAAGCCCCAGGCCGCGCTTCTCCTCAGGCCCCGAGCAGGTGTCACGCCTGCTCCGCGCCTCCTCCCCCCTGCCCGCAGCACCGGGGCTGCTCGGGACAGCGCCTGGTCAACGCCGGGGCGGGGGGGAGGGGACACGCAGGCCCCCTCAGCCTCACAAAAAAAAAAAAAAAAAGCCCCGTTACTTCGGGAGGAGGAAAAACACAGGACTGTCATGCGCGCGCCCACCACGCCCCCCTGCCCGCAGCACCAGCCGTGCACCGGCAGGCACCGACCGACAGGCTGCTGTGCGTGCGTGTGTGTCACGGAGGGCATGTCCCCCGTCCCCCCYCCCCGCCTCCCCCACGACGGCGCCCGCCCGCCCGGCGGAGGGCGGTAGCTGGCCCCGCCGGGGCGCCCCGCCGCAGCCCACCTTCCGCACGCGCTTCTTCCGGATGCTCTCCACCGCGAACACCTGCTCCCCGATGGCCGACAGCTCCATGCAGCGGGCAGCCCACGGGGCACCGCGACGAGGAAGTGCTACCGCCGGCGGCGGCCCCCGCGCCCGCTACAAGGGACCCGGCTTTCGCAACGCGGCGGGAGGGAGGGAGGGAGCGAGCCCCAACGAGAGGGCGGCGAGGGGCTGCAGCTGCGGCGGTCGCCCACTGACGGCCGTTGCCCGTTGGCGGCCGTTGCCCGCTCGCGC
>NW_020448564.1:21084-29175 GCF_003343035.1 Apteryx rowi
CCGCGCGCCCGCCCTCACCGAGCGCTGTGGGGCAACTCGGCCCGCCCCGGGGCTCCGGCCCGGCCCGTACGCTGCTCCCGCTGCCCCTCGGGCCGGAACAGGCCGCGGGGTGCCCCCCCCCTGGGCCGTTGGGTAGATCCCCTCCAGAGAGGGCCGTTGGGGTGCGGGGTGCCGGCGCGTCGCCGGAGGCGCCGTGGGGCGGCGTGGGGCAGGGGCGCCTGCGGGCCTGGCGGCCTGACCCCACAGCCTTATGCGCCCTCCCTCCGCCTGGGCCGCCTTGGCTCCGTGGAGCTCGGAGGGAGTCGGGTTCCGTTTGGCACCCGCGTTCTCCGACAGGGAAAGGGCCATAAACTTTCCAAGCCCACCCTGGTGTGACCAAGGCTGTAGCTCTGGCCGGAGCCATGAGTGACTGTTTCGCCCTGTTGGCTCGGGCACAAGTCCCACCTTCACAAGGGATGCAGCTTTGCCAGGGCCTGTCCAAGAGCGCTGAATGAACTCCTCCAGAACCTGGAAGCCACCAAAACTCTCCGCCATCTCCTGCTACCCGGAAAACATGCATTTCTTTGACTTGCAAGTCTCTAGCACCTGCAAAGTAGTAACGTTTACAAGTGTTTTCACAGAAATGATCCTCAGCAGTCACCTGTCCTTGATGGTGGATGAGAAACTGCCACAAGACAAAGTGTTCATGCGCTAGAAGCAGGGAGTATAGAGTGATGTAGAAGAAACCTGGAGTGTGACCTTCAGCAGTTCATCTCTCTGGGCATTCACTTCAACAAGTACATCTGCTATAAAGTGCTGAGGGGTTTTGTGGGTGTAATGCATACCTAGCTATTTAACATCTCCTTGAAATAGGCAGGTCCTAAGCCCACCTTTTCAAGGTGGCAAAGACTTATTTAGGTAAGACACAAGAAAATAGGAACATCAAGAGTAGATCAGCACTGAGATATCCAAGCTCATTTGCACATTGATTTGGTACACTGAAAAGTGTTTTTACTGGCAGAACACTACATTAAATGGTAGATTATTTTTTTAAGGTCTCCTAGGACATTTTTCATCAGAGCAGGGACATATTTCTACATCTTTAGCCATCTTTTCTCCACAGCTGTGCTCAACTACTTCCTTACTGCGACTACATTTCTATGGATGCTTTTTGTATACAAAATTTGAGAGGGGATTAAGCTGCCTATAAATGGCAAATATTAGAGAAAAATCTACAATGAGAGCAAGTTAATATATATTAGTCATTTAATTCTAAAGCTTTAATTTTCACACAACATATTTGATCTGTTTACTTGTGGATGAAGTAATTGGCAGAGTCCTTTTTCTTATTGCAGCCATTTAAGAACAACCTGCTCAAAGTTCATTGTCAAGAATTATAATTGTTGGGCTAACCATTAAATAGACCTAACAGATTATAACAAATTTTCAGCTCTGTAACAGCATTGTCATTGAATATTCAGGGTTTCTGTACTGTATTGCAAAAATAAATAAGCTTCCAGCATATTTTTAATCATTCTTTTCTTATATTATGTTTCCATGTTTTAGAGGGAACAGAGAAAAATATTTTGTATAAAGTTTACTCTGTATCTGAAGTTAAAAGCTTCAGGAAAAAAAAAAAGAGCAAAAGAAGGTTGGAACATTTCTCCCAATTGCAGCAACCTGTTTTTGATCCCTCTCCAGTGCTGGACTGGAAAATGTAAAAAACTGTATTCCATTGATCAAGTTGAAATAAAAGGAGAAAAATCAGAGCAAGTAAACTTAAAAAAAATCCATTATTGATAACCTGCTGCACTTTTTAGTATAGGAGATTTACAACCTGATATTTAATATGTGTTCTTTTGAAGTCAAAGGAAAAAAAATTTTTTTTTTTTTTGCAAAATTAAAACAATGCTTTATTAATGATTACAAAATGGATTCCCAAAACTAAAAAAGGGCATTTTGATCACAAGCTATAATTCTTTTCTTATAAATAAAGATATACAATAAGAATTCACATGCTTGATACCATCAGTGTAATTTCTGTATGATTATTCCCTTCTTTCTTCCTGCTTTTCCATTTCCTTTTCACACCTCCACAATTGACCGAAATTAAGTTAAAGCAATTATTTGAATCAGTTATGTCATAGCTCTTGAAAAATAGCACTCCTTTGCCTGTCTGATAAATTCTGGCCACAAGATGACATCAGCATGCAGCAAAGTTCCAGGCAGATTCCAAGACATGACAAAAATGTGTATTGCTTGTTTGCTGGGAGATGTTTCCAGCAGTGTAGAAGCTGATCCTGCAGTCCTCATTCATTCAAGTAGCTGTTATTCTCACATGCACTTAGTTATACTGACTTCAGTGAAATATATTTCTGTAATTAAGGGCTATTTCAAAGTGAATGCTCCTCTGCTTTTTAAAGTGCCTTTAAGTACTAAAACATGCTGTTTGTGGCTTACTTTATTTTTCAGAAAATGCTATTAAGTATCTAACAATAGTCTGATCAGTTCTGTGCCTCATAGAGGTCTTATTCAGACAAAAATGTTACTTTTTAAAGCTGTTACACCACAGTTACTCTTCATTCTAATAATGGTTATAATGTAATTTTAGTAGTTTTTTTCTGATTTGACAACCAGAAGCTGAACTCTTAATAGCAAAGAGTAAGAACATCTCTCTCCTTCCAACCCATCCAAGCTTTTGAACCACTAGTAAGTGAATGTAACAAAGCCACTTATAGGGACTAGAAATAATTAAGACAAACAATTTAAGCAATCAAAATTTTCAGATCTTCAAGCCTGTTTCAGCAGTACTTTAAAAGCCATTCTGTGATAAAAGACCTTTTCAAAAGTATTTCAAGAACTAGATTACAGAAATCTTTATGAGAGATATTCTTGTTATGACTAATTGTACAGTTGCACTAATATATAGCAGTGAAGTCAATGTGCAAAAAGCCAAAGTAAATATTGAACCTTCCTTAGTACAAATTCAGAGACCCAGATCCAGGAGCCTTTAATCAAAATTCCAATTAACTTCAAAGAGTTTTACTTGAGCAAAAATTGCAAGCAGAATGTAGTACGGAAAAATTACCATTTTAATTGGTACTAGTCTGATTAAATGATTCAGCTTGCCGTTCATACAGGCACTTACATTAATACTAAAAATTTATTAATGGTCATTTATATTCTACAAAGCCTAATCTTGCCAAACATTTTTTCCCAGAAGACTGCAGCAAAGATCAGCATAGCTTCAAAACAACCGAGCACCTCCCTGAAGAAATGCTGTCTGATGAAGCTTCAGGAAATGACCTTGCAGTAGAAACAAGATTTGGCAGCCTGGTATCGCGATGCTGCCATGATTCCATAATGTCACAGGAACTGGCAGCCGTGAAAAGCAGTACTGTTGATGCCATTTGCAATGTTTGACTTTATTGTTGAACTTGCCTATCTCTGTGCGGTGCTATATGTTTAACTATCAGTAGATGGCACTCTTCATGCTGCTCTGCACGTATAGGTCCATTTTATATGCAGATCATGGTTTTGGTACGCATCCTCAAAACACATTACAAAATAAAAGACAGTGATACACATCAAAGCATGTCAGCAAATGGACAAGGTCAGTGCTGCCCCGGCCTAGGGAACCAGCCCAGCCAGAGCCATTAGCTAGCTCAGCAAGTGGAGTTGGCTGTAAGCACAGCAAGGCCCAGATGGGATGTGCTGTCTTTCTGTGCAATAAAGCCCAAGGACACCAGAAAAACTACCCTCAGTGGCTGGACCATCTTGGCTGGTATTTTTAACACCACAGTTTTTGAAAGCCCATGGAAAGAATGCAGCTGCCGTCTGCAGCCAGTTTGGTGGCCCCTTGGCTTACCCAGAGCCCTTGCGGCAGGAGCCAGGGAATGATGTAATTAAAGCTGCACTTTTGCCACGCATTCCTCACCCTGGCTCTGACCCTGGCTGAGCACAGGGATTTCCCAACATCGGATGACCTGCTAGCCACAGCCCCAGTGCAAAGCAATGTTCTGCCGCCAGGGGTTACAGCAAAGAGAGCCACCTGTACACAAGACACACAAGCAAAACAAATGGGACACGAAAGTCCCATTGCCTTGGCCAAGGAAGGCTTGGAATCTAGTCCTAGAAGGTAGGCAGAAGACTGTTTGGCATAAGCCTAGCTCACCTCTGAGAGCACTGGTTGGTATCTGCTAAGAAGAAAAACACATTCTGTTGGTTCAATTTCATTTCACTTCCAGTATCAGGACAGCCCCTTAAGCCCTTTTTGCTGGCATGGGTTTTCTCCACCCATTACAAGGCATATATAACAATTTTCTACGTTAGCCTTTCATCCTGTTTTGATCAGAGCACCCAGAGTTTCTCTTCCCTTGTGCAGATCTGAGGTGCCTGGAGAACCACCTACATGTAAGCACTGAATCCAAAATTGGGATCTTCAAAGCACCACACAGCTGGCACTTGTCCCTTAGAGTCACCTCAGCTTGGTGGGCAACTCAGTTTTCCTCTGTATCTCGGCTCATGGCCAGGTGTGACTGGGAACCACTGGTTAGGGGTTTCTTTCCAGTCTTCCTTGAAGAGCTCAGCTGGGTCCCAGAACTGGATCAGTGCAGAATATAGCAGTTACCATTTTTCTTTGAAAATGTCACTGAAAGAGAACATGGTGTTTTGTTACCTGTTAAAGATAGCTCAACAGTTTCAGCACACAACCAGCAATACTAGTGGTCAAGGTTCAATCCCTCTTCTGTCTGCAGGATTGTGAAATCCCATGTTCTCAGAGACTATCCTCAGCACCAGGTTATTATCTGTCTCAGGAGTAAGGGGGGTACATATTCACCCATTGAAGATGCCTTGTTTGGTGCAAGACAAATTAGAAGTTGACTGAGCCAGGGAACAGGTAGCCATGTGACACATCTCAGCTTCACAGTTATTTGCCTGGACAAGAAGAGATCTGTGTCCCAGTCTCTGTTCCTAGAGTGTGTGTACATTTTATCCAGTCCCCAAGTCRTGTGAAATACATAAATGGTTCCTCATGAAGGTGCTGAAATGCAAATCTCTACTTTCCAAGACAAACACTCGGCTAGAGAGCCATGCTGTTCTCTCTAGACCACTTTGAATGCTCAGTACTTCTGTGTAACAGCAAGACTAAAGTACACAGGTTTGGTACACAAAGAACACCATTTTGATAACTTTCTGGGAAGCTGTAGTAGGATTTTCTGTGCTCTGAAGCCTAGATCTGAAGTGTGGGTTGAGGAGGGAAAATAAGTTCTTTTAAAAATATATATTTTTGTGGTTTCAGCGAATTTTAATGAATTTTGCTGTTTTAAGGAAAGTCTGCCCCTATTTGGACAAATTATAAGTCTTCAAAAAGCCCTAGTGCCCACAAACTCTACAGAAATATCTTCAGCTGTTCAGCTGCTTAAAACTTGCAAAGAGTCTGCTTTCATGTATAAGGCTCTCGTGGCAGCAGGGGTCCCTGCCATTCGCCTGCATTCTGACACCTCCTGCTTACGGCACGTCCAGCCCTAAAATTACTCCTTTTCACATAGCACTATTTGCATGTAAAACTGTGTACGTCTCCAGTTCTTCCACTGTGAAGGGTGCAGAGTTGCAATGCTAAGTTTCTTCATGCCCGAAGCACCCAGAAAACTTTGGTTTTTTGGAAGGGTTAACTTGATTGGCATTTGTATTCAGATCACCTATTTTGGTGCCAGAGGCAGAGACCCAACCTTGAAGGCAGGATGCATCTGAGATGTGCCCTGGGATGCAGAAGCTAGGAAGTGCTCTTAGTCCATAGTACAGACATACCATGCCATGTCATGCCATGTCACAGCACACTACACCACACTATGCCACACCAGTGTCTCTCAGGTACCACAGTGATAAGGCTACAATCACGAGTGCAGTTACTATTTGATTGCTGTGGAGGATCATAGCTTAGGTGAAGTTCCTTGCTCCCTGGACTGGCTCTGAATTTTACATTAGACAATCATGGGGCAAAAAATGAAAATAACTGGGAGCAGAGCAGGTAATCAAATCTCTCAATCCCTGATGACTGCTCAGACTACTAGGCTGAAGGGGTTCCTCCTTCCTGAGTCTCCTTTGGTCCCACAAATCTTCCATCCCTGACTGGATGCTTCCAGCTTCCTGCTAGCCTATAATTTCCTGGGTAGAGTGAACTGAGGTGGTGAAAAGAACAGGTTTCAGTACTTCCAGGCTGAGAAGAATACTTAGCTCAGACCTCCTGCTTTCTGGGAGAGGGCTCTGACTGCACAGCTACCATGCTACACACGTGCCACACACTGTGTAGAGCCTTTGGAAGAGAGGCCTCTGCTCTGTCGGGTGTCTGACCCTGGAAGATGAAGGAGAAGGTAGATGGAGGAGAGGGAGAAATGCTCAGGCACTTTCCCCTAAGCTGCAGGGAGGGAGGGGAGCTCTGAAACTTTTTCTGCCTGCTGGCTCTGGGCAGCCTCCTGTCCCAGGTGATGCTTTCATTATTTGCCCTTTGGGTGCCTGACTCTGCTCCTTATATCAGCAGAGACCAGAAGCCTGAATGCAGTCCTTAGAGGCACCTCACTATCCGTCTTGTTCCCTGGGTCTGGAAAGGCAGTGGTTGCCACGAGTGCCAGAATTACACTTTATACAGAGCATTTGTTCTCTTTCTCTTAGATGATTTCCTATGGAAAAACCTGAGGACCAGCTGGTTTCTTCCTGAGGTAATGTCATTTTGGCTCTTTAGAGCCTTTGCTAATCATGACCTGACCACTGTTCTCACTAATCTAAAGAAGCTCAACCTCTGACTTTGGAAAAATGACAGTTTGCAGCTTGTCTCTCCAGAGAGTCCTGGTGGAGCACAGGGAGCAAGCCAGCGGGTACCAGGAGGAGGACGCAGGTTGCAGCACTGTGTGTTGTTTCAACTCTCTGCCCTGTCCCTTGGAAGCAGCATTTCCAGAGGGTGATGCAGAAGAAGGAGTTATGCTCTTCTCGGTATTGCTGTTGACTGTTGACTTGCCTTGTGTCTTAGAGCTTGGCAAAAAGCTGCTTTGTGATTTCATTTCCTTGTCCCTGCAACAGGAATAGTATTATCTGCTACCTAATGGCTGTGTCATAAGGATTGAATAAGTAATTTTTTAAAACATTGRGAGATGGATGAAAGGCATTAGAGAGGAGTGAAATGCTCTAATGAAGCCTTGGCAACCGCCTTTGCCTGTTTTCCCTGCACATGCTGGTATGTGTGTCTCACATGCAGTGCTTCCTTGGGAAAGAGCTCGCTTGAAACATGCATCACTTAGAGGCAGAGTGGTAACAACCAGCTTCCCTGGCTGCCTCCCACCAAGGCCTAGATGTCAGGATAAATGCATAAGGTCAAAACCATTAAAGAACAAATCTCTAGGTCAGTAGCTCAAAGCAGTTCTTCACCATAGACCTCAACCCACGTAGGATCAGAGGCAGGGGGACAGAGGAGCCCTGCACACAAGCTGCAATTCCCATTRCACGGGGCATCCTGCTGCAGGGGGTATAACAGGTATAACTGAGTCCTGCAGGATCCCTTCTCTCTGCATCATGCTGGACCCAGAATAGCGGCTGTTCATTAGGTGGCACTATAGGCCCGTGATTTCACGGGCGAGTGCAATCTCTAGAGGGCTCCTCAAGATCTGGGCTGGGGTTTGGAGGCTCAGAGGCTTTATTGCCCTATTTGTGTATGTTTTCCTGGGGAAACATGCTGTCCTGACAGTTCTGGAACGACACGGAGCCAGTATTGCAAAAGCAAAGCAGCAGCAATCAAGGCTTCCTGTGTGGCCTCCCAGGCCTGAAGTCTCCAATAATTGCCCTGGAGGGACTGCATGGCTTATGGTAAAACCAGTGCAGATGACTTAGGCTCCACCTAAGGTGGAGCAGGCTCCACCTGCTCATGGTCCTTAGCTGTACAAAGGCAGTGCAAAGTGCAAAACCTCATGAAGTTCAACAAAGGCAAGTGCAGGGTCCTGCACCTAGGGAGGAATAACCCCATGCGCCAGTACAGGTTGGGGGTTGACCTGCTGGAAAGCAGCTCTGCTGAGAAGGACCTGGGAGTGCTGGTGGACACCAAGTTAAGCATGAGCCAGCAAT
>NW_020448564.1:29595-66688 GCF_003343035.1 Apteryx rowi
GGGCACAAACTGAAACACAGACAGTTCCGTCTGAACGTGAGGAAAAACTTCTTTCCTGTGAGGGTGACAGCGCACTGGAACAGGTTGCCCAGAGATGTTGTGGAGTCTCCTTCTCTGGAGATATTCAAAAGCCGCCTGGACGCGATCCTGTGCAATGTGCTCTAGGTGACCCTGCTTGAGCAGGGGGGTTGGACTAGATGATCTCCAGAGGTCCCTTCCAACCTCAACCATTCTGTGATTCTGTGAAAGGGCAGTGCTGTGGGACTGCTCCTTTCCCCCAAAACCAGATGACACCAGAGCCAGGTCCCCCCGCAGCGCTGGGAAATGTCTTCTCTCAGACGGCCCACGGAGGGGCCTCACAGACTGCTGGCGACCCAGAGGGASCAACATGCTCTCAGAGGTGGCAGCCCCGGAACCGCGCCACTGCATCTCTGCCTCCCACCTCTGCTGTGGGGCTGTAGCAGGGGGCCCTTGGCCCTGGGGCTGGAGCCTGCTGTGCTTTTGAGTAGAAGATACCCAACACATCTGGGATTGCACTTTTTCCACTGCAACGTCCTGAGCTGAACTGGGGAGGGGAAGGTGCCTTTGTTCTGCTAAACCCCCCGAGCCACCTACTTCCTCACCTTGATTTCCTTGGCATTTTTCTGGGTAAATGTTTGTACAAGTTTTCAGCGCCAGGGAGAGTGCGGGCAAGATCTGGGAGTGCTTCCCTTGCATAATTCGGTTGAAGTGTTTTAACTCTCTTCCCCTAGTGCTGCCAGTTATTCCAGGCCTGACTCAGTCCTCACAAACATACATATTTGCAGCTCTACTAAGGCACACCTGCCTTCACTGGCAACTGCCACGGCTACTCCTGTTGCAGCACCCCTGCTAGAGCTGGGCCCGGGCTCTTCCATCCCAGCTGGCAGCTTAGCTGATCCCCAGCCCCGGGTCAGCAACCTGCAGCCTACTCAGTGCTCTCCTGTCTGAAACTGAAAGATAAATGTCCTTAAAATCCGAAGTAACCACGATAATTTTATTTTGAATGGGAAAATGGACTATTTTTCCCCTTATCTAATTGATTAGGAATGTCAAATATTCTTTTCTGTACACCATGCATGCCTCTTATTTATGTAGGAAGCAGCTGGTCTAAGGATTCAGCCAAACACTTTTTTAAGCTAAAAAATTAAGTTTTCTTTTTTTTTTTTTGGGAGGGGGGAGGTATCACTGTATTTCATTGCAAGTTGACAGATAGAATCCATCTCTCAGCTTTTCCCTCTGCATCCTAACACGTCTCTGGGAAACGCTTGCCACATCCCTTTTTCAAAGAAAACTGCAGGTGTCTGGGAGAAAAGGGCTGAAGAGGGAGCTCTGGTGGAGGTGTCAGTGTTGGAATGTGGTCAGGCTGATGGGACATTTACAGGTCAAGAACCACGTCTGGGTGCCTGAATGACAACAGAAAAAATCTTGGCTTTTGTCTGGATAGATTTCTGCTGACTTCTATTTATGCACAGTGCTGAGCAGTACTAGATACAGCAGTTACTATCTAGAGAATGATATTAACTTTGGGTCCTCGTGACTGTGTAAGTAATTGCTCTCTGTAATGGGCTTAAAATGGAGCATACGTTCCTGTTTTTCTCAGTATGCAGTTATGCTTCCCACCCAAAATTTTACAGGGTTAGTTTACGTTTCATAAAGTTTTTGTAGGAAGTATCTGCAGTTCCAGCGTAGTTAATTTGTTTATGATGGAATCTGTTCATTTAGTCTGGTTGACAGATAAATCACTGTGAACTTGCAAAATCTCGTATAAGGATGGTTCTTGATATGATTTGGTCAAAGGGGCAATTAAAACCCCTGAAAAGATTTAATATTCTTTAGTGTCACTTGTCATGACACCTGCAAGTCCATGCCAGGAAGGCTGCCAATGCATAAGAGTATGCTGTAGAATAAACATTTAAATAATTTAAACAGGAGGAAAGATAGACAATTGCATTATAGATGTCACCATAAAACAGTCAATACATATGTACACCTAACACAAAACTCCAGCAGAAGTGGAGCATTAATCCACCAGCAAGGGTGTGATCTCTTTTCCCACACCGGCAAATCCCAGTCGTGTTCCCGTTCCCACAGTTGATATAGGCACCACCACATGTCAGAGACTTAGTTTTGCCAGCCTTTCACTGCTCCATTTAACAAAAGGCCTCATCCCAAAGTAGCCTGCTGCAGCTCCACCTGACCATAGGTACTGATGGTGGGAGTGGATAGTCTGATAAAGGGGAATCACAGAATCACAGAATCACAGAATGGTTGAGGTTGGAAGGGACCTCTGGAGATCATCTAGTCCAACCCCCCCTGCTCAAGCAGGGTCACCTGGAGCACGTTGCACAGGATCGCGTCCAGGCGGCTTTTGAATATCTCCAGAGAAGGAGAATCCACAACCTCTCTGGGCAACCTGTTCCAGTGCTCTGTCACCCTCGCAGTGAAAAAGTTTTTCCTCATGTTCAGATGGAATTGTCTGTGTTTCAGTTTGTACCCATTGCCTCGCGTCCTGTCGCTCGGCACCACTGAAAAGAGTCTGGTCCCATCCTCTTGACACCCTCCCTTCAGATACTTGTACACGTTGATAAGATCTCCTCTCAGCCTTCTCTTCTCCAGGCTAAACAGGCCCAGCTCTCTCAGCCTTTCCTCATAAGAGAGATGCTCCAGTCCCCTAATCATCTTTGTGGCCCTTCGCTGGGCTTGCTCCAGTAGTGCCACATCCCTCTTGTACTGGGGAGCCCAGAACTGGATGCAGTACTCCAGATGTGGCCTCACCAGGGCTGAGTAGAGGGGGAGAATCACCTCCCTCAACCTGCTGGCAACACTCTTCCTGATGCACCCCAGGATACCATTGGCCTTCTTGGCCACAAGGGCACATTGCTGGCTCATGCTTAACTTGGTGTCCACCAGCACTCCCAGGTCCTTCTCAGCAGAGCTGCTTTCCAGCAGGTCAACCCCCAACCTGTACTGGTGCATGGGGTTATTCCTCCCCAGGTGCAGGACCCTGCACTTGCCTTTGTTGAACTTCATGAGGTTCCTCTCTGCCCACCTCTCCAGCCTGTCCAGGTCTCTCTGAATGGCAGCACAGCCCTCTGGTGTATCAGCCACTCCTCCCAGTTTTGTATCATCAGCAAACTTGCTGAGGGTGCACTCTGTCCCTTCATCCAGGTCATTGATGAAGAAGTTGAACAAGACTGGAGCCAGTACTGACCCCTGGGGGACACCGCTAGCTACAGGCCTCCAACTAGACTTTGCACCACTGATCACAACTCTCTGAGCTCTGCCATTCAGCCGGTTCTCAATCCACCTCACTGTCCACTCATCTAACCCACACTTCCTGAGCTTACCTATGAGGATGTTATGGGAGACAGTGTCAAAAGCCTTGCTGAAGTCAAGGTAGACAACATCCACTGCTCTCCCCTCATCTACCCAGCCAGTCATTCCATCATAGAAGGCTATCAGATTGGTTAGGCATGATTTCCCCTTGGTGAAGCCATGCTGACTACTCCTGATCACCTTCTTGTCCTCCACATGCTTGGAGATGGCCTCCAGGATGAGCTGCTCCATCACCTTTCCAGGGATGGAGGTGAGGCTGACTGGCCTGTAGTTCCCTGGGTCCTCCTTCTTGCCCTTTTTGAAGACTGGGGTGACAATGGCTTTCTTCCAGTCTTCAGGCACCTCTCCTGTCCTCCATGACCTTTCAAAGATGATGGAGAGTGGCTTAGCAATGACATCCGCCAGCTCCCTCAGCACTCGTGGGTGCATCCCATCAGGGCCCATGGATTTGTGGGAGTCAAGTTTGCTTAAATGATCTCTAACCCACTCCTCCACCACCAAGGGAAAGTCTTCCTTCCTCCAGACTTTCTCTCTTGCCTCCAGGGTCTGGGGTTCTGAATATCGAAAAGAAGTGGTGATAGGGACATTATAAGGCCACGTATTGAAAGAGGTACATAAAAATATATCTCAGATAATATCTCCATTCACAGATGACAGCAGCAACAGATCAAAGTTAACCTTGTGTTAGCCTGGGTGCTCTGTCTTCTGCAGGAAAACTTATGACCCAAACAGAAGACTGGATTCAGGGTATCCTACTATATACAGCCCCAGACTACCCTAGCACTGTGCTATTGTATGAATGCTGTGATTTCATCAGTCCAGCACTTTGAATCTTGAATTTTAATATCGATGATCTAAGCTTCACTTGAACAATAATCTTTCTTTCATTGTAGTTTTGGCATCATCTGCAGGAGGTTTAGACTTCATTGGAGAGAGCTGGAACATACCAAATAAATGGGGTAGTGTCTTACTTCACCTCTTAAAAATGCTCACCGAACTTCTTCACTCAGACATCACTGAAGCAGTGATAGGTTCCCATTTTCTGTAATGCAGATCAGCCTGGCAGCGTCCAAATCGCAGACGTGTGCATGCCTCTGTAACCGAAATGGGATCTTCATGAACTTTGCCATTCAGTTAAATGATTTCAAGAGCCCTTATAATGAACAAAGCAGCCACAAATCAGGTTCAAGTATGGGAGCAAATAGAGGTATTGCCAGGTAAGGAGGAACTTGTTCCAAACCAGATAACATATTTCCACCAGCCAAAGGGCAGGGCTGCCTGTGACAGGTTGCTATAGTAAGTGGTCATTTTGATGGCTACCTTGAAAATGACAGCCTGGTGAGTCGGTGTGACACTGATACAGCTTTCAGCAGGCTCGCACTTGAGCAGTCACATTGTCAGCCAAGCCCACCGCCCATCAGACTTCATGCTTAAGTTGGGAGCACCATTAAAATGGTTTGAAGAGCACATTAGGAGAAGTATCGAGACAACCTGGGCTATCCTATTGTGCATATCTCCCTTGCCCTATCCTAGCTGTTCAGTGTTTTCCCAGGGACGTTCAAAGCTGAATATGTGGCTGTCCTTCGGGCTCATGCCAGAGTTATGGTCCATGCCTTCAAGCTGAATATATCGCACTCCTTAAGCCATCCAAATCATCCAATTGCATTGTTGTAGATGCCCTCTAACTGTATTGCTGAGTGCCGCCTGATGAACTTGTAGGGACGAGGCATTGACTTCACCTGATCTGGCAGGAAATGCTGCGATTGGTTTAATCAGCTAGCCAGACGACCTCCAGCACCTGCGCCCTTAGCAGTAGAGGCCAAGCAGCAAACATTTTGCTAGATAAAGCTTTCCACCACACTCTTGTTGATAGGTGGGACATCCATGGGCAGGGCCCTTCTCAGAGCCTCTGAGAGTTGTTCATGGTGGATGAACAGGACCTAGTGTCAAACATAGTCAAGCTGGTTGCTTCCACAAGGCATGAGGACATATATACAGTAACTTGGGCTGAATATTTGGTTTTGGCTCTCCCAGGTTTTTATGTGTGTTATCAAGAGAAGGTGAATTGCCAAAGGTCTGGCATCTCATAAAAACAATTGCCCTGCCAGAGTCAGGGAAAACCCAAAGCTCAGAAGCAAGTTGTCAGCCCATGCTCCTCTTTTCTATATGTTTCAAAGTCTCTGAGGGACATATTCTTTGACATTGTTGGCGGATGATGAGGCATGCTCTGCATGCTGAACAAGCTGGATTTTGCTGAGATAGTGGTTCCTCTGATCAAATTTTAGCACTAACTGTAGTTGAATAAATCAAGACAAGAGCTGTGTTCCTGGACTTGCTGCTGCTTGTCATACACTGGTACATTGTTCTCCAGAGGTGGGATTCACTGTGCTTGCTGTATGCCAGCTGAAAATTAAGCATCTTAAATTGGGCTGACTAAAAAGTAAGCAGTCAAACACTAGCAGCCCTTGTCTCATTCTCCAGACAAAGGAGAGAGTTCAGCACTGCCACAGCGTGATTCATCCTGACCTGAAAAAAATTAAGTCAGGGAATTGAGTTGCTTTCTGGACATGCCCATCTATCTATTGAGGGAGCTGAGACAGCTGGGTGAGACTTCAGAGCCAGTGTTTAGGTGTCTGCTGTGAGATGAATCCCACCATTGGCCAAGAAGGTAAGCTTTCTCCCCAGGTGAGTGATTGGAGTTACATCCAAGGGTGGATGGTTTTGGGTACACATGGAGAGCAAAGCAACTGCATGGGATGTACAAATGCACAGCCTTCTGCAGGGCTGCATGCTGCATCACAACCCTCCTCCAATTTCCTCCCTAAAGACTTCCCACTAATCCACCTCCAAAACTTCTTTGGCATGAGTAACATCTGCTCAGAAAATGGCTTTCACTGTCAGAGATATTACCTTGAATACTGATGTGACTGACCACGCATATGTCCTTCACTAGGAAACRCGTTCAGCTTCTGGGTGGGGGAAGGACAAACCAAAACAGTGACAACAAGATGCCACTTTCACAATGCATTTTTTACAGCCCAAGACACAATCATATCGCCCCAGGGCAGCACCTGACATCTGAGCTCAGACAGTGTAAGAAGGTGTAACCGCAGATCTGGCCTTTCTGCATTGCCTCAGGAATGTCAGTGCACAAAACAAATCCTTGAAACAAATTAGTCTGCTCAACTTTTGCTTCCAATTGACAATGTCATTGGCATCCAACTGACTATATTTAAATGTCTCTGTTGTGGAGCAATCCAAGTATGACAGTTTTTGTTTACTCTAACTTCTTTCCTGATACATTTTGCAGTGTCAGTGTGTGTCAGTGGACACGTACATCAAACGCCCACTCATACTTTCCATTTGGTACTCCACCGCAGAGTATTGCCCTCTTTTCTGGTGCTGGACACAAAGCTCACCATCTGTGTATGCCATTGACTGAGTATTGAGCTTTGTGGGCAAGCTTGGGGCTGCTCCTCTGGTATGACAGTGTTGGGAACAGAGCTGCGACATGACTGGCAGCATCTGAGAACAACTGGACCACAACAGCTCAAGGGTCCATGCTGGCCAACAGTCTGTGTCCTCACATTAGGAAAACAGAAATTTTGGGGAGCAGGTACACAGCTGAAGTAACGCCATTTGTTGCAAAAAAAGACCCCATTTCACTTAAAAAAGCAGGTCAAGTACTGCATTTTTCTTTCTTGCACCTGCTATTTAATCAGGAATCCCAATAATCTTCATACAAAGAGAGGTAGATCTGATGAAACCCTTGATTACTGTTGGTTGAAACTGCCAACAAACAAGAGGTGTGGTGTCTCAGATGCAAAATTTATCAGGAAAGAAGTTAGAATAAACAAAAACAGTTTTACTTGGATTCCTCCACAATAGAGACATTTAAATATAGTCAGCCGAACACCAATGACCTTGTCATTTGGAAKCAAAACCCCAATAAAAAGAAAGCTGAACACAAGCCAATGGGAACTGAAGACTGGAGAATGAAGGTGCAGGTAATAGGGTTTCCCCTTGTCCTAAATTGGAAGCCTGGCCGGAAAAGTCATGAGCAAAAAGTTGTTCATCCCATGCATGATGTATATTGTTTTGTTACCCTGATTTATTTAATCTGGCAATCAATCAACATATATCACGACTGCTCTGTTCTGGACTCTTATTTAGTTTTTTACTGCATGCCTACCTATAATTCTTGGTGTGGCATAACAGGGACTGACTGAGTGCCTGTTAGAGGAGAAAAACCTGCTTTGATCTCAAACCGCCACGGTAGATGAAGCTTGAGTGAGCCTAGAGCTTGCGTGAAGCCCAGAGCATATTTGCGGCCATATGCTCATGAGAAGAAAAGCCTCCACCAGTGCTAGGATTGGCCTCACTGATGATCTTCCCATTTGTCTTCCTGGCCTCAAAGTCCTGTGACACATCCGGGCCGGCATGGTGAACTCCAGCTGTCTTGTAAAGATATTAGCCTGCCTATTAGAAATGCTGAAGAAACCCTTATTGCCCGCAGGAAAGCTGAGCATGAGGGGTATCGGGCAGCACTACCACGCGGGCGCTGGGTGGCAAGGGGAACACCTGGGCTCGTATGTGCCAAGCTGTCCTTGCTCCTCAGTGGAGCTGGGAATAGCTGCTTTACAGGGAGGGGAGCAGGAGCAGTGCTGAAGAAATGACATTCCCGTGCTGGGAGCCATCAGCCCAGACAGACCCCCACTCGGCGCAGGAGAAAAACAAAAAGGCCCACAAGGGCCTTGTTGCAAGAAGGAAGTATTATTTAACATGCATTGTGTTGGGAAACGAAAACAAGGGTCCTGGCCTTGGGCCAGGTCCATTAGCCTCTTTTTTTTTCTCTTTTCTTTTTTTTTTTTTCCTTTTCTTCGGGGCAATTGTTCTAGCGAAGTCCTTCTTGTTTTGTTTGGTGTTTTCGGTGTCGACAATGCTCACGGTAATTTCTCAGCCCGCTTCCTGTGTTTCGGCACACGGGCTGCCCGAGCACCAGGCCTGGCTTCCTGTGGCAGAGACGGCCGCCAGCGCTGCCAGCGCGGCCCGGCGCTGTCGGAGGCGCGTGGGTTACATCACCGGGGGCTTCTCAGCCGGCCTCGAGCCATGGCGGGCGCGGGAGGCAGGGCGCGAGCGGCGAGCGCCGTGAGTCAGTGCGCACATTTCTGCGCGGTGACTCACTGGCCCCCGTCGGGCGAGAAAAAAAAAATTCCAATCGCATTCTTTTGGGGAGGTAAACAAGGTCAGGCAGCACGGCGAGATCCTGTTTACCTGAGACAGGACGTATTTGCAGAGCCTGTTCTGGAAATGAGACGTGTTGATATGATTCAGGGCAGCGAACGGGGGGGAGCCGCTCCGGGGGGAGCTGCTGCAGGCTCTCCGCGTCCTGCAGCCCAAAGTGGGGCCCTGGAGGGCCGCCTCCGGCCATCCCACTGCCATCGGCTCCCACGGAGGCACCGGCACCGTTTGCTCCTGGTTTTGATTTGGTGGAGCTGCTCCGCGCGGTGAGGTGGGGGCAAACCTGGATCCTGCCCGCTGAGGTCCGGAGGGGTGTGCAGAGGCAGAGGAACCCTATCCGGATGCCCCCAGTGAGTCCCCGGCCCRATTCGTGCCAAGGCAGGGAGACTGCCAGGGGGTTCAAGTGCCATTCCGGGAATTTCGGATCTCCCTGGCCCCAGCGTGGGGATCTCCTGTGAAGGGGATCCCACAGGAGTCAGGGCAGGGGGCGAGGGCAACCCGGCGTCCCCAGAGTGCCAGGCCATGGTTTGGCCGGGGTTTGCTGTCGCTTGACGCTCGCGTCCAGCCCTYGACATGCCGCCAGTGCCGGCTGAGCCGACCCGCTGCCTCCCGCGTGCCCTTTTCCCCCAGGCGAACGGGCGCTCTCTCTCCCGGCCCTGCAGGAAGTGCTGGTGGCTGTATGGTTAATCAGCGCCAATTCCAGACGCTGACTGAGTGTTTTTTCCTGATAACAAGACGTGTGTGAATGTGTGTCGCTCGGGCGAATATCCTGTTCTTGCCGACGGGCCGGAGAAGCGGTGGGCCGCTGCGGGTGGGGTGGGGGGGGCGGTCAGCGTGCCGGGATTTTGCATTCCTGGCATTCCTGCCCGCAGCCAGGAGTGCTGCAAAACAGCTCGGCGGGGGGGCTGGGGCACCCCCATGCTGCCACCTGCAGACCCCCCCAGCAGCCGGCTCGGCTGTGCCCACGCMTCACCTCCCTCGCGGCTGCCCCCATGGGAGGAGCCCCCAGGAAAGGAGCTGCTCCTTGTCACCTCAGGTGACTTCTCCATGCAAAAACTGAGGCTGGACGCCAGTACCAGGGGTCCGGCTCGCCCTGCTCGGAGATGTGAGAAAAACTTGCTCTCCTGAGCCCTCCGTTGCCCCTTTGCCCATGCAACTCCATCATTAAACCCTCTTCGGTGCCCTCCGAGGCCTCCAGCCCCTAGCTGGAGGCAGCTCGGCCCCTTCAGCAGCTCCTCTTTCACTGCAGGTCTTGGCCCTGTTACCGGCACCTGTCCCTCAGTTTGACTTTCCAGGCCATGCCCTGGGAGAGCCTTTTCCAGCGTGTCCAGGAAGAGTCCCCACACGCAGGCCTTGTGGCGGAGCATCATGATGTGAACTCACGGTGGGGTCGGGGGCGCCTACTGCAAGATGAAAGGCTCTTGGGTCTCGCCGAGTCTCCACATCCTGCCCTCAGCCACCCTGGCCAACCGAAAAAGCATGTTAATGCTCAGATCTTGCAGCTGGGGGGTTTCACAGGATGAGAAAGTCTTCCTTGCTTTCCTGCTGGGGAGCCACCAGGAACAGGAGAACAAGAGTAGAAGTGACCCTTATTTGTGGAGCTGAATTCAGCTCTCAGCAAACATATTTCTCCTACTCCTTCCTCTTTCTCTTCACTTTGTCTTTGAAGCCATAATCCCTGATTTTACAGTTCAATTGTGTTTCTCACCCGTGCCAGAAGAAGCAAAGGATGCTTGGCACACCCCCATGTCCCAAAGCCAGGCAGAGGCGCACCCAGCTGCTGTCAGGATCAAGCAGGGTCACAGAGGAGCTTGACCCTGCGCCTGCTGGAGACGGTCCTACCCACAGCACCGCCCCAGCAACCAAGGACGTAGGAAAGCTCTGCCACAGCCCTGCTTAAACCCCTGCTCAAACCCCTGCTCCAGGTGCTTTCCCCAGGTGGGAATAAAATGCAGAGCCCAGGGGAGCACCTGGCCCACAGCTGACTCAGCTGCTTGCAGCCCCTTTGTGTTTGCAGAGGTGAGCCAGGATTTGCTCCAGGATTGCAGAATCTGGATATTTTGAACATCACAGCAAGGACAGCTTTTTTTTCCCTTTCCTTTCTTTCTTTCTTTTTTTTTATCGACACAACAAAACAGAGCCAACACTGAGCATGGGCCAACGTTACGTCATGATCATTTTGTCTCACAGTCACATCAAGATTCCTGGAGTCTTGCTCAACAAGGTGCTTGGGAAAAGAAAGATTTCTTTCTATCTTTCTTTAAAATGTGCCCCTGTTCTGCATTTTCCAGCTTCTGGCTTTCTCCTTTCATAGCTTGCTGCGGTTTGGTAACTTTCTCAAAGAAACATGCACACATCATAGCCTTATGGATTTTTATAAAAGAACAAGAATGAGGCTCCCGAAGCTGATCACTGACTGTGCACATGTGTGTTCTTGGAGGGGAAGAGATGGGGTAGAAAGAGGACGATGCCTCTGGTCACATGCAAGCGACCAAGTTTTTGAGGAATTGAAAGCAGCATTATATCTGCAAGATTTCAAAAAAGTGTGCTTATTTCTGCATTTTAGGAAGCGGTCAGCGCAGCAATGTCCCCAGACACTGGGAAGGCTTGCGGGAAGCTCTCGAGGGAGTCCCGGCAAGAGTCCGCCTCGCAGCTGCCCRGGGGGATGCTGCTGTGGTGCAGCTAGGATCATGTCTCATGGCCTGGAGTGCAGGTGCCGCACCAGATCGCAGCAGGGGGCTGAGGAGGGGGATCGAGCCCCTGGAGCGACTTGTGGAAAGCTGTGATCAGGTGTGGGTTCAGTTCATGAAATAGGGACCCACAGCTGTGCACGTGCCTCAGGGATCTGAGCCTCCTCTGCAGCTCCCAGGGCCTCTGGCCTGGCAACATCAGGGTGAAAAGCTGGTGAGGCTTTTGGTTTGTTTGTAGGTTTTTTGTGTGCAAGTTGGGGAGACTTGCCACTAAGCCACTATGATTTTGGTAGCTGCTGCAAAGCTGTATTTCCGGCGTGGGAATCCCCCAGTGACACAGAGTCAGGGTGTCTGCAGGAAACCCCATAGAAGCTGCCTTTGCTCAGCTCAGGGTGTAGAGAGGCAGGTTCTCTCTGTCTCAGGAACTGCCTATGCGGAGAATGGTCACTGTGCATTTTATTCCCAGTGAAGATGGCCTTTTTACTTCACTGTGGAAGTGGACTAAGCCAAACTGCAGAAAGGTACACAGTGCGGGACCAGACAGGGAGGATTTGTGTGCTTTGAACTCAGCGCTCACTATTGTATAGTAGCTTCCCCCAGAGCCAGGCATGAGTGTCTTTCCTGTTTATGTCACTTTATTCCCAATGGCTTAAATTCTCCTTCTTTTCAAATAGTCTTTTATATGCTGAGGAGAGCCCTGGTGTTGGGGAAACGGGGGAAGATTTTGGACAACGTTGACTAATGCCTTATAAATACATATAATGTAAGGATCCTGGGTCCGTAGGAGAAATTGTATCAAGGTCTGATGCTCACTGGCAAAGCATGGCCCAGTCTGAGATTGCCAGGGAAGGGGCACGTGTGAGTCGTGCTCCACAGAGAAAAGGTCCAAAGCAACCTGCTTCGAGACACAAAGCTCCAGTTGTTCAAGGACTTCAGCCCTTCCCAGAGCTCCTGGGCCACTTAGGTCCCTGGAAATGGGAAAACCCTACCAGGGATCCATTGGAYTTTTCTGGGATAACAGCCCAAATGATGAAACCTGTTATGTCATTGGAATGATCTGCTTCCTTTTATGATCAAAATCAAGTGCCCATACCACARGTTTCCTCTTTCCTTAGAACTGGGCTTTCTCGATACCACAAATTCTTGGGATGCTAAAATTAAATGTCTGAAAGCACATGCATAGTGTTGCAACTCGTCTGTATAATGCATGAGTTGAGCAACAAACAATAGAGGTTGGAAATAGCCGGGACTGAGATTTCCTCTTTCAGTTGCAGAATGCAATTGCTGGTACGTGCCTAAGCCAGATGGCAAAATGCTTGCCCCAACCAGGTTTCCTGGCAGGCAGAAGGGATCTTTGGATGAGGAAGGGGGATGAGGAAAAGAAAAAGCCCTCAAAAGGTAACTCCTGCCTTCCTTGCCTTAGTGTCATCCACCACTACTCTTTTACAAGCCCACTCTTTGCCTCTACAGCTGGTTCTTGCAGCTCCTCACAAACTTAATCAGGTTTCTTTTTAAACCCATGGGTGGGAACTATTGCCACCTCACATTGGTGATAGAGATCCGAGATGCAGAAGTCTGTGCCCAGAGCAGCCCTGATGCTGCCAAATCCTGGTGCTGTGAGCCCTCTTATTTGGTGCCTCATGTCCCAGGGAGCCAGGCCCTACCAACCCTGAGCAGCAGCAGAGCTTGTTGCTCACTGAAATTAAGGCACTGTGGTGACCACTTACACCCCACTGAGCCCACATCACATGGTACCAACCTCAGACAAGCACAGACATCCAGGTGCCATCAGGTTCCTGTCCCATTCAAGGTTTGGGGCCTGCCTGTCCTACCCATGTGGCTTGGTGCAAGGCCTGCCAGGGATACTGGTGGTCCTGGACTTCAGGGGACCCATCAGCCYATTAAACACTGGTGGGGAGCTTGTGGTGGACTGGCTTTCCTAGGTGCTGTAGTCCCAGTTGGGCACTTCTAGTTCTGGTTGTGCATGCAGAGTTATCTACGCATCCATGTTTCCGCCTCTGAGTAGGAGCCAAATGGAAAAAAAAAACACATCTGAGATCTCCTCCAAACCCCTGTGCTTGCACCTTGTCCAACCAGCATGGCCAGCTCTGCCCTACTCAACAGTTGTGGCCCGAGAAAGGGACCCTGGGCTGGGCAGTGTAAGGCAGCTGCATGTCAAGTTTGTGATGCTTTGGCTTTGTGGCCAGGGGCATCCCAAATGCCAGGAATGCTTCCAGCAAAGATGCCTTTCTTCCCCCAGCTGTATTTACAGAGCAGGTGAAGCAGGGAGGTGGGCATGGCAGTAGTTGCCAGTTCCCACTGGTTGCTGTCTGAGTGCCTCTGCTTCCTGGATAGGTGCTCCACGCACACAGATTCTTTAAAGGTTTTTAATTCACAGCCATAAATATTAATGCTTTCCAGCTGGCAAAAATCCCCTGCTGCAGGCTGGCCTTCCTCTGGGACCCATGGTGTACACAGCCACTGCTCTTCCTCTCCCTGGCACTGGGATGTCTCTAAGCTCAAAGGGCTTCTCCTGCATCCGTCTGCTCAGCCCAGTGCTGACTCCAAAACGAAAGGAAGCTGCTTAACCCGAACCCCTTCAGTTACCTAGCCTCTTGCTTGGGAAAACCATGCAGGGTGAGCTTGCAATCCCATATCCTGCTTTCTCTCTGGTGGCAGGGCCTGGGTTAGAACAGGAAGAGAAGGGAACGGGCAGGTTCATCCCTGGGCCCCAGACTCAAATTTGCAGGGGGACACCTGGCTCTGCGTGTATATTCAGAGTGGGAAACTGGGACAGGGTTTCTCTCCCACACTGTAGCAGCATCTGGCTGCTCCTTCCTGGCCACAAGCTTTGAAACCATCTACAAAACCTAAGTAAATAAATAAGCACAACAATAGGTTGCAGCTTCCCCAGTGGAACTATCCATGGAAAAGGGAAAATATGTATCATGGGGGAAAGCTGTAAATCCTGTTCAGCTGCTCCTTTCTGTTTCATTTAATGCACTTGAAGGTGGCTGCACTGGGAAAATGCTTTACTCGATTACCAGGCTGTTTGCACCAGTTGAAGATGAGCCAGGAGATCGTCTTGTGCGCCAAGCTCAAATGGAAAGAACCAGACCCGATTTCAGCCCTTTCAGAAATGGCCACATCCTGGTTCAGCGGCGGCAGCCCCCAGTGAACAGGGCTCGGCTAATGAAGCTCACAGGGTGCTCTGACAAGCCCGGCCCCCCATCCCTGCCCAGGGAGCAGGTTGCACCACCGGCTCCCCGTCTCGCCCCAGCAGGCTCCGATCTCCTCCCTGGAGGGAGAAGCGCCTCATCTAGATTTGGGCTGCCTTCGGGGAGGGAGCTCTCTGCCCGCAAGCATGTGCTCAGAACGGCTCCTGCCCATCCTTTCCCAGGCTCGGGGCTCTGCCGTGAGCCTGGGGGACGGCAGGGCCCATGCACTGGCAGCGGCCAGGATATTCCCCACTAGTGAGAGCTACGCTGCCGCTGCACAACGTCGGCCAGAGCTGCCTCAAACTTTCCAGTGCAGGCTATGCTCGGCTTGCAATGTTTTGCCTGTGGCTGTCAGGTTTATGGGACCCCAGGGAGTCCCCCCTTTTCCTCCCCTCCCCCTCCCAGCACAAGCTTTTTTGTTTTTCTTCTTGATTAGCGGAAAAATTCCTGAACCTGTCGGAGGGAAGGAAGGTCTCTTCTCTCTCTTTTTCTCTCCTCAGTCAATTAGCGAAATGCAAACAATTTCCATTGTCACAGGGAAACACTTTTTCCACATAAATAACAGCTCTGCTGGTGTTAAAGAGACAGGACCCTTCCCACAGCCCCCCACCCTGACGGGAGATGCCCCCCCAGCACCATGTTGGCATGGGATGGGGCTGGCAGCAGGCGCAGGTGCAGGCAGACGGGTGCTGCTCACCTGAGCCCAGGTGGGTGTGCGCTGGGCACCCTTCGCTGCCCCACGATGGAGCAGGCAACATCGCTCGGTCCCGTGGCCGCTTCCCACCCGGCGCGTCTGCTTTTCAGCACGTTTGCGCATCTGGCTTGTGTGGGCAACACCTCTGTTGGCCAGGTGATGGGAGGAGGTTGGGGCATCCTGCCAGGCACTTGGTGCTGCTGGCTAATTAGCATGGGCAGGGAATTGCCTGGACGCACGCAGGCAGCCTGAGGCCAGAAGAAATGCAGGCACCTTGTGTAGCATCTCCCTCTGGGAAATCCCTGCGAACATCAAGCCAGCATGTGTCGGGCTGTGTCAAACCTCTCTGCTCTCTGGCCCTTCGTTTAGCCACATGCTGAGGAGAGAAAGCAGAGACCTCGCTGCTGTTCTTATTAACAGGGCATCTAACGAAGTGTTTAACTGCCCACCCTAGCTGTGTGCAAGCGCTTGAGTAGGGAACAAGAGAGCCCGGCAGGTTTATCCCACACTTCTAAGAAAGTTCCATAAAAAACACAGCCCCAAACCTATCCAGCATCCTCTTTCTCCTCCTCATAGTGGGCCCTCCAGTCTGGCACTGGGGCTGCAGGGCCCTCCTGCCTTCTCCGGTTCTCTCTGCTGCCGGGGCTGCAGGTGCAGACCTCATGGCCGCTTTGGGGGAGCCCCCTCACACAATGGGCCCATCGCCGGACATGGGACCTTAACACCATCTTCCCTTCTGCCAGTGTCTCGTGCTCACCCCGTTGCCTGGCCATGGCTCCAGCTTTCTCCTGCGTGTCCTCTGAGGCCCAAATACTCAAAGAGGGGCAGCTGCCTCCCTGAAAATCATACTGAGGCTGAGCATTTCATAATAACCCATCTTTCCGGGAGCAACTAAAGCTTACCGTGCACACTGCAGGGTGCCTCCGCACAGCTGTGTGCATAATTCAGGCAGCCAAAGCACTCGGGTGGGTGCTTGGCATGATTCACACATGCCCCAGTGGTTCACGCTGGGCTATCCATGTGCTGGAGCGAGGGCGGTGGGCAGCATGCCACTCAGGTATAACTTCATGGAGCAATGCTCTTGCGTGACTGTATGAGAAAATGATGGATGTGAAATCCCTTTGGCCTGTGGTTTCCTGGGCACCCTTTGCTGCAATCGGACATGCGTGTCTGAATGCTTTTCTCCTGGAGCACACTTTGGTTCATTAACCACAGTTTTTCCTGTGCTGACTTCATTTGATTTGGTCTCTGATATCACCGCTCGCAGCCACAGATGAGTGTGTGGCAGCAGGCTCTGTGCTGTGGGCTGGAAGAAGAGATGTCTTGGCAGAGCCCACGTGCTGGCCTCCATGGGGAAACCTCTCCTCCCATCTCTTGGCGTTGAGGCAGATGTGCTAGCACAAGCCAGGGGCCAGCGATACTTGACACCTTGTTTTCTGCTCTTCCCCTGACTCCGCACTAGAGATTTGCCCTGAAAAATTGTTTCTCTTAGTGCAGAAAATACCCTTGCAGGGCATTTGGAGGATTTGGGAACTTGGGTGTTTCCAAAGCTGAAGGGGCAAGACCTGCATTAGAGCCCAGCATCTCTGTGCAAGATAAGCTCTGCCTGTCACTGTTGGTCCTTTGCTGTTGCAGCACATTCAAAAAAATCACTGTGAAAATTTCAAAATATATTGACTGTCAAGCCACAAACCTCCCTGCTGCCAGGTTCCCCCCAAGTTCGGATGGGTGCTTAACTGCTTGCAAATGGCTTCTTTTACTGATTTAGTAGTTACAACTTTCTTGTTTCCTTTGAATCTGCTTTCCTCCAGGGCCCTGTCACTGTCTTTGGGGCAAAACCAAGGCAGTACACAGTGTCTGCAGAGTCCGGTTTGCTGTCTGCCTGGCTCGGGGAGAAAAAAAATGGTCGGTAAGCCCTGCCACAATTTTATATTTTAGTCTATTCCTTCTCCGAGCTACTGTGCTGAGAGCCCCGCAGACTCCAGCACCATGTTCAAGGCTGTGTCATTTAACCCGGTCTGCACTGCCTGCCTGGAGGCCAAAGCATGGCTCACTGCAGGTGTTGGGGTTCCCTCTGCTCCCCACCCTTTCCCTGCTTGCTTTTTGGGGCTAATCCCCTTTCCGTCCTTCCTTCAACCCCGAGATGAAAGCTGAAAATAGCCGAGGCTTCTTGGCTTCTTCAGATCTTTTAAGATGAGAAATTTCCAAGTCTTCAACATATTCACTTGGTCATGGGCAGATTGTGGCCCAGAGGGGAATGGCATCATTTGGTCACGGGCCATGTGAAGACAAGTGGTGAACAGCTGCACAGTCAGGCTCTGGACTTCTTTGAGAAGGTTTTTTTTTTTTAAGTTGGTTTTAAATTCCTCCTATTTTCCTCTTTCTTTGATTTCCACTTTTCCCTGGGCACAGCCCAGTTCTCCCCCAGCACCCACCCAGCACTCACTCAAGGGCAGGGAGATGGGGATGCCCTCGGACAGGCGCTGGGTGACACATCTGGATTGCCGCAGCCTGTGCCGCAGCCCATCCGGGCTCAGGATCCCTTGGGACAGCCACGGCTCCCAGCAAGCCCTCTCCCAGCTGCACCTGGAGCATGGGCAGGTGCTGCAGTGGGACAGGGTGGCTGCCATGGGGGGCACGGCTTATGTTAGCAAGATGCAAGCTGAGAGTGGGGAGGGCAATGCCTGCGTGGGCTTAGTGCCATGGTCTGGACTTGACACTTGGCTGGTCTGAAGAAAGCTTTTCCTTCAAGCCACAGCCAGGCATGGGGGTGACTTTAAGCCACTTTAAACCATTCTCTTTCTTGAACACCGATAAAATAAGCAAATAGTCAAAGGTTTTCCTGGACGCAGGGAGGAAACTGTTGCAAACTGATTTGTTATTTCATTTGGCCATGCAATGGCTTCAAGCGTTGCAAAACTTCAACACTAAAAAGCCTGGAGATTGGCTTTAAAACCTAAAGGTTTGGGTTTTGTGACGAATAATCCATTTAGCACACTTTTTGATTTGCCTGCCGCTTTTGGAAGCTCTGTTCCTGCAGAAGGACCAAATTCTGAAGTTTCTTTCTACTGCCTCAAAAGCTACATGCATTTTCTTTAACAAAAGATGAACTTCCTGTTGAATGACTTCTATCTTGAGGCTGGGCCTTTAGGTAAAACAGCAGTCACTGTTAACAGCAATTAAAACAGGGAGAGTTGCCAAGACTCCCTGGATCTTCAGAGATCACCTGTAGCACAGGGCGAGCCAAGCCGGCACCCCTGCGCASAGTAAACCCTCTCCCACAGCGCGCTGAAGGTCTCTGGGGAGGTTCTCCCCATGCACATGGTTAAGGTGCAGGGTTTTATGTCCAATTGCCAAACTCGACTTTGTGGGGTGGATTTAAAACACCTGCTTGAGCCTTTAGAAGTGTTACGGGGTCCTGTCTTCCTACGCACTACCCTGACCTGTGTTGAATCCATGCCAAGATGTTGCAACCAAACACTGTTGAAGTCAGCGCTGGAGCAGCTGCTGTGAGCGAACGGAAGGCACTGGAGCAGTGTTAACTCAAGGTGTTCAGGCCCATAGTTTCTTTCAACACCTATTCATTTAGAATTGTTAAGGCAGAAATACACGTTTGCAGAGTTCAGATAGATTTGTACGCGTCCCTCTGGACTGCTGTGGTGGGGCTGCATGCTTGTGGAGGGCAGGGGAGGACCGAGGYGGCTGGTGGGATGCCAGCCCTTCCTCCACCCGCCCAGAAGGAGCGAAGTGGGCTGAATGAGCCGACACCTCCTGTGCCTTGCACTTCATTCGCACCCCTTTCTCCCCCAAAACTCCCTGCTGGCATGTCCTTAAAACCAAAGAAGTCTCATGCTAAAAATCTTTGTTCACACTAGATTATCCCAATCGCAATTTCTACACCAAGGAAATTACAGCAGGGATGCAACTATTATCCCCTCTGTAATTTTGCCAGTGCTTTCCCTCTCGTGTGCTGTGGAGGCAGCAGGTAAGGGTCACTCCTTCTCCAGCTCCCTTCGCCAGAGCAGAGTAAACTCCCTCACCCCAAAATGATGGATGCTGGAATAAGATACACTCCTTGGAGTCCCAGGCTTGTATGTCAAAGACAGCCTGGAGTATATCCAGACACCCAACTCCCCGGATTTGCCATCGCAGCATGAGTCCCCAGTTGGGTCTATGTTCCCCAAAGCTGAGCCATGGTCTTGGGGTGCTGTATGTGCTTCAGCAGGCTCTGGAAATTGAGGCATGGGCAGAGGCTGCGCTGGTCGGAGCAGGAGGCTCCAGCAGCCGCTCACATGCCATGGCAAACTCAGGGGCTGCTTTCGCCTGCGGTCATGTTTGCTGCCTGTGGCAGAAGGCAGCTGCCTTGCACCCGCAATACTTCCCTTGCTCTGAGGAAAGGGAAACACAAGGGCCATCGGTATCCTAGAGAGGAAAGGACTGATGTTGTCTAGACGATACGACTAAGGAGGGAATAGGCTGTTTACATGGCTTTGAAGAGCGTAAACACTGTGATTTGTTCTAAAAGTTCTTCAAAGCAGGGGAATCTGGAGATCAAACAGAGCGCAGGGAAAGTCTGGCTGGGCCTCCAAACACAGCAGCTAAGAAGAGGACCTTTCGATAAAGAAATCCCCACAGCCCAAGTCATTTAAAACTAGACTGTGAGGTGGGAAACATGTTGGAGGAAAGAGTTCAGCAGGGCTTGCCATAGGCAGGTGCGTGCGTGCATGTGCATGTGCACATACAGCAGACGAGCTGTAATCTCAGTTTAAGTGTCCTAAAAGTTAAAGTGGAGACCCCGAGAATCCCTATCTGGCTCATGGCGAGTTGTTTGTGCTTCTGCATTTCATTCAACACACAAAAGAAAGAGAAAATGTGGTTGAGAGATTTTTTTTTCCTTTTTTTACAACTTTAAATACAGTACTGAGTATAAATTAATCTTACATTTAAAAAAAAGCCAAAAAAATTAAAATAAAATAAAAACCTCACCATCTTTACAAACCAAAGAAACAGATTTTGGAACAGGAAAACAAAGTGTCTTAAGACGTGAGGGCTTAGAGTAGGAGGAATGGAGCAAGGTGCAGCCTTGGCAGTGGTTATCAAAAGTGCTCTAGGCTTGCAGGAGGCGAGGGCTGAGTCCATGGCAACTTGTAACAGCTCCCAGGTTGTGGCTTCACCTTCTTCCCCCAGCTCTTTCTGGCACTTCGTTCTGCATCAGGAGCGTGTATGTCGGGGAGAACTGGGAGAAACAGCTGGAGGCAGGAGCAGCAGGCAGGAACTACAACTCTATCTCAGGGCAGGGAGCTTCTCCTTGTGTAACTAACTCTGCAGAGCCCAGCATGGCAGGATCTGAGACTGGGACTCCAAGGTGACACTGAAAATTCCCGTCATAAATAAAATTTCCACTAATGATGACTGACTATTGATTGTGCAGAAATGGCCCCTGCCAGCCAGAAGGGAATCCTTCTCCAGAGAGATTTTGCAGTGGCCTGGGAGGGACTCTGTGACTGACCACCCAGTTGCTCCTCAGAGGGCTCATTTCTGTCTCAGGTTGCTGCTGCGAACTGCAAGAATCATCCTCACTACTTTCTCTATACCTACACAGAGCTACCCACATCTTGGACCAGCTTCCAAGCTCAGTGGGCTTGGATCATCTAACAGGTAAAATCAAGGAGCATGAAGGAATTTGAGAGAGACAATGTGAGGAAAAAGACGGGAGATCCAGGAATATTGACAGGGAGAGAGCAATGAGGGCATGGTGTGCAGGATGTCCTTGAAGGGGTTAAAAAGCTCAGGGGAATGACATTATTCTGCTTTCAGGACCACAGAGCAGGCAAGGACAGCTCATTTAGATTAAGTCATGCTTCTAAGTTTGGCTCTTGTTGTGCTGCCACTTCGCCTCCTGCAAGGAAGTTGTGATGGGGGGTTGGTGGAGAGTGAGGGAAAAGGGCAACAAGACAGAGAGAGATCAGACTGTGCCTCTGTCTGTCCTGTCTCAGACCCCACAGGCACTGAGTAATATTGCAGAAAAGTGTGCTTTTCTTCTAGCTCACCCAAGCTGATGCATGCACATGCCACTGAGGTTTCTGCCACTGGGGAACAAAATCCATTTAAGAACATATATATATATTTCTATATATATATATATATATATGTATGTATAAATACACACACACACACAAACACACACGCACATGTATATATATGTGTGTGTGTGTATATATATATATACACACACACACACATATACAGGCGCACACATACAGAGCAAATTTAAAAAATAATCTGAGTCCGAGCCTGGAAAGGTGAATTCTCCACCAGTATGTGCAAAGATGGCTCCCCTTGTCAGGGGTCAGGGGTGTGGAGACGATTCTGCCAGCCGTCTGCTCTTTCCCCATAATCCAAACGCCTTCCAGTCAGCACCAGGAGCAGGAGGGGAAAAGGGGGGGGAATGCATTTGGCTTCTTTTTTTTTTTCTGTTCCCCGAGATGTTGTATATTCTAGTGGTTTTGGTTTTTCTTTTTAAAATAAAATATACACATGCACATTAAAAATATAGATCTGTCCAGGTAGGGCGATAAAAGTCCTTAGTGCATTTTCCGCCATTGGTTGCTGCTCGCAATCTGAGATATGCCTGTTTTGAAAAAAGTAGGTCCAGTGCAAGTGTTGATCTCAGCTGAGCCCTCCAGCCTTACTGGAAGCACAAGAAAAAGGAAGAATATTCCCCTTCCTCCCTCTGTTTTTCTCCTCCTCTCAGAAGAAATTGGACCCACTTTCCTTTTCACATTTTCCATCCTGTCCTCTGGAGTAGGGAAGGCATTGTCCTGTCCTCACCACATGTTGTGGTTGATGGGGTTCGTGGTTGTATTTGTATTTTGTTCTTTTCTTATATATATAAGTTGTTGGTTTTTTTGTTTTTTTTGTTTTTTTGTAAAACTTTAAAGTGATGTTAATAAATGAAAGAAGGGAGAGACTTTGGTGGGAGAAGGTCCATTGATGGAAAGGGAAGCACCATTTGCCGTCTGAATCAGACGTCGAGGCAGACAGACAAAGAGGAAAAGTTATCACTCCAAGGACCCCATGGGGGCAATACAGCAAATATATTAAATAAACCTGGAAGAGAAACAAAAACACACACAGCATTAGAATATATATTGCTCCTCCTCTGCAATTCTCTTCCTCTCTCTTTTTCTCCTCTGGAAATGTTTGTGTTCAAGTGCCAAATTAAAAGCCCATGAGGGCTTTTGACCTCTAATTTTTCTCCTGGACATCTTGAGCCAGAGCTGAGATTTGCATAGTTTTACATCATTTATACCCTAGGAACCTTGGGCTGGCCAGAGGGATCCTGGGACAATCAGAGCCCTTGTAGAGTTAAGCGTGGGAATAATACTCCCCCAAGATATTATCTGGCACCCCTCATCCATAGCTCCTGAAATGCAACACAGTGGAAGTTCGTCGTCTCCCTCTCATGAGGCAAGGGGAAGTGAAGTGATTGGCCCAGGCTCATTCAAGAGGCTGTGGCAGAGCTGCGACTGCTGAGTCAGAGGCCAGGGCTTTCACTATTAGCCTGTACTGCCTCTTTTTAAATTCAGCCCCCAGTTTCATGCCCAGGCTACTCTATCTTTTATGCACCTTTCCCTCTCCCATGAGGAACCAGGGCTTGATTCTCCTTTTGCTTGTACCAGTAAAATTCTTCTTCTGATGAGGGAATTGCTCCTGTTTACACAAGTCAGGGACAGAAGAATCAGACCCTGGACTGACAAAATCCAGATCTATTGCCAGAGATTGCAGTTCTCCTTTCCCCTTGTATGACCTTTCTTATGCACACAGACTTCCTGCTAGGAGAGAGATGAACCAAAATTGCTGCTGCTTCTGAGTCTTTCTGCCAACTCAACTAATGAAATGAAAGGAAAAGGGATCCCCAGAGCAACATTAATTCTCTGCTTTCAACGGAGAATCAATAGAGAAAGGAGAACAGGAGCTGCTCCACAAAAGAGATGAATAACACAGACCCTGAGGGGATTTAGGTGTAGAGAGAGGTCAGGCTCACTGTCTGGCTTCAAGAGATGCAGAGAAAAGGGAAGGCAGGACTGAAGAGCAAGGTAGGGTTGCAGCATGATCCTTCCACCTCTACAAAGAACCATAAATAGGATGCATATGTAGGTCCCAGACTAATCTTTCCCCCTCCTTTGACCCTGCTTTTGTCATGCTCAGGTCCTGCAGTAACCCCATGCTGAATGAGCAACCAGTGCTGTGGGAAATGCCTGAGGTGTCTAGGCAGAACCGTGTCCCAGGAGAACATCCCTCTCGGCTGGAAAAGCAGCTTGCTCTTACCTGCCTTGTGCTCTCTCTCCCCTGCCAGCACTTCTATGCTACGAGGATTTCTTTCAGCACTTTCTTATCGTTGACATGCTTGTACTTCTTATGTTTCCTCTTCTGTACTGGCAGCCGGCGTGCTCGTTGCCTCTGAGAGACAGCGGCTGTGGTGAACGACGATGACAAGCCTGCCAAAACAGAGGGGAGTGTGTCTGTATGGTGAGGGGCAGCCAGGTCAAGTTGAAATACCGTTCCCCACCCACTACCGACAAAGAGCTCTGCAAGAGAAGCACCACAAGGCCCTCGTCTTCCGTTCTTCATTTGCCACCCTCTGCTCTCCACAGTCTCTGCCCTGTCCTTTTTCCCAAGCTGTCCTCTCCCTTTGCCTCTCACCTTCCCCTCCTTCATTTCCCTTGGTATCAGCCCCTTGCTGGATGGCAGACACCCCGGGAAAGGTTCCTAGGCTGGTATAAATCAGCAAAGGCCCATGGGATTCACTGGAGCTAAGCAGATTTATACCAGTGGAGAGTTGGTTCCTCTCTCCCCAGCCTCTCTTCTCACACCTCTTTCCACTCTACTTATGCCAAGATTCTTACGTCTCTGTTCACGTTGCCCTGGCCGGCTGTTCCTGGGGGGCTGACGGGACACCGCTTCACACCGACACTGCACGTGGTCCTCCAAAGGCACAACGACTTTTTTAAATATTGGCTTCCTCTGGACAAATTCGATCTTGTTCACCTGTTTGGGAGAGGCAGGCATCCAAAAGATGAATAAAGCTGTAGCTCCCACTCTGTGAAAGTAATCAATCTCAGTATGCCTCTATACTGGCTTTCTTCCTAAAGGGTCAGAAGGCAGTTTATAGAGCATGGTTCAAATTCAGAGGTGGTGTGCATTGGAGCAACTTCTGCACACACGAGCAGAGCAGACGTAAACCAGGCAAGTTTGGATGTGACTGGTTCTTTCCCCCATTCCTAACTTGCAGCTGCTTCTGGCATGGAGCAGGATAAGTGGTTGACCACATACAGAAACATGGCGTGAGTAGAATGGGATGTGCCATGATGGCAGAGACCTGGGGGCAATCAGAATTAATTGCCACAGGATCCTACAGAAAGGGCAAAAACAGAATAACTCAGGCCCTATGCAAGCAAATGCAGCTTTACCAAGTCCACTGAGGCCTGTCTGAATTTGTCTCAAGCTCTTTAATAACTTGCAGGGCTGAAGCTTTGAGCTGTGTGTTTCATGGGAAAGGCGGTGCTCTGGAAATTCCCTCGGACTCTCCATCAGTGCTGACTCAGAGGGAAAACTCGCTGCTCCACATCCCACCACAGGGCATGAGCTTTCTAGGGGGTTCTCCCACTCCAGGAATGGCCAGGCCTGACCCTGTTTGGCTTATCTAACAAGCCCACAGTCCCTGAAGTGCTCTGCAAGCTATAAATACTTGCTTTGCTGTGAGTCTGGAACTGAATTCCTCTAAACCAACTGCCCCCAGCAGCATCCCTTGGCCAGTGCTGAAGCAGCCAGGCTGTTTATCTTTCCTTGAAAGCCCACTCCACACGCTTCAGACCACACGCTGCTTGCTAGACAAACACTTCCAGCCAAACAATAGCGAGACCTCTATCCTCAAAGAAACCATTTCCAGGTCACTTTTTCTGGCTGGCCTTTGACCTCTCATTTGCTTTTTCCACAAAAACAACTCCTGTTCCTCCCCCACACACACCATTTTTCCCTCATTCAGCCTGGCTTTTCTGAGAAAGGAATTTCCTGATGAAACGGGCTGTTTGAATGCAACCTCTCCCTGCCAACCTCTGCCGTCTGCCTGGGGGATTCTCTTACAGCCCAGGCAGACGATTAGTACGGGGTGAGTATTATTTTTAAACACGCTGTCTGGGAGGAAACTGTGAGAAGATCACTATTAGCTGAGATGCAGGCAGGATCAGAGCAAGAGGTTAGCTGTCAGGTGTCTGCTTGCAGCCCGACCGGGTCAGGAGCTAAGAGCGGGGCTGAGAAAGAGGAGAAGCTGCTTCAATGTGTGTCTTGGGAAGGAGCTGAAGCAGCAGTTGGGGGATGGAGCACTGAAACTACAGGGCCTCCTCTTTTCGCATCAAAGACAGCTCCTGCAGTGAAAGTGTTATCCTGTTTTTTCTGCTCTGACATAGAAGACAAGGTTGCCTTGAGCCACAGGACTAGCGAGGGCCATGGCACTGGGCTGCAGCTGGGGATGGTGCCCCGTAGCTCTGCTGCAGTGACAGTCCCCAGCTGCTGGACAGCACTGGCCCTCTGAGCAGCTGGCACAGACCTCACCGCAGGTGAGAGGCTGCAGTGCTGTGTGGCTAATGCACAAGACGTGACTGCAGAGAGGTGTTAGGGAAAAGACAGCTGGGTGAGCCTTGCATGTGAGGTTTGCTGTGGTTTTCTTTTGGGGGGTTGGAGATGGAGGTGGGGCTGTGAGAGGAGGGAGCTGTGGAAAGGGTCTCCCTTACCTGGACATGTCGGACACGGATCTGCGTGGGGCGACACTGCACATTGCGGTTGTTACAACATCCGGAGCATCGCTGCACCTCCACACAGGGTGGCCACACTACAAAGTTGGCATTGGTGCTGTCCACCATGTTGCGGGAGATTTCAAAGACCACCGCCCGCGTCTTGCACTCTGCGAGGACAGCTGGCTCTGCTGCTGCCAGGGCATCTACGGAGGGCCAAGAGAAGGAGGGAGGATGAAACAGGCTTTGCAGCTGTTACCAACCTGCTGCAGTCACCTCCACTGGAAGACAAAGAGACTACACTGCTCTCCCACACAAACACATATGCTCTTTCCCCTGCTCCCAGCCATGCAGCTCCCTCTCTGGCCAGAATAATGTCCTATGGGAGAGCCCCCAGCAAAATGATTCTTCTCACTCCAGCCTCCTGTCTGAGGCAGGAGATGACACTTCTTTAGAGCAAATCAACACCCAAGGGATTTAAAGCATATCAGCTTGCAGAGCTCTGGACTCCCTCTCCTGCACTGCTGGGGAGTAAAACCCAGCTCTCACATGAGGCCCAGACCCTCCTTCCCATCTGTCTACACATCCATACACACAGCACATTTCAACCTCTACCCCAGCACATGTATTTCAGACCTACATCTGCATCACCCACAGCTGCTCAGGTTAGTGCCCCAACGACCACAAGGTGCAACATCCCAGACTCACCTAGGCTTCGTCTCCCTCGAGACAGGGCCACAGGGTTTTGACCGGGCTGAGTTGCATTCAGGTCCACGCCCGAGCTATCCTCCTCTGCAAAGGGAAAGACATGATCTATTAACACTGGGTAGAGGCGGGAGAAGGCAGCAGACATTTGTGCTCCACTAACCAGGCAAAGTGCAGAGATACAGGGTGAACCACAGCCCCAGTACATCATGCTAGGTGTAAATCCACAGCCAGATCACAGGCATGCTGGGGCATGGAAACTCTATGTTTGCAGTTCAAAGAAATTCAAACCAATGAGCCTATTGTGAAAGAGGGGTCTTAGCCAGGTCTAGCAGAGGAAAACTAGGTCACAAATGACATGGCCTTAGATAGGACTCTCTGGAGTAGGAGAAGGTTCAGATCAGTTGGCTCAGCCCAGGATATAACAAGGATGATACAAAGGCCAGGTGGGACAGGCAAGAAGTTTAGTATATGAATACTGAGGTGTCTTGTCGGGAGGGACTGAGAGAGCTCAGGTGTGGGAGGGTAGGGAGAAGGGTGACAATGGGTGGGAGGTGGAGTGCTTGGTTTCTGTCTCCCAAATCGCTATGCTTGCTCTGTGTTAGAGTCAGTTTTATGACAGAAGAACAGGAGAAAAAAGTTAAAATGATTTTTCGCCTATACTGCTGTAAGGTAAACTGCAGGATCTGGAGGTAGTTCAGTCAGCAATGGGAGAGGAAGACAGAAAGCATTTAGCCCAGCTCTGAGCAGTTCCCTCCCACTCCACTACTTTTTCCCATAGGAAGTGCTGAATAGAGAAATGCCCATAATCCCCATGGAGTACTCCAACATGCAGCCCCTCCTGAGCTCTGGACAATGGCCATGCTCAGGGATAGCTCCCACCCAGCCACAGCTCCTTCCTTCTCTGGCCTGCTTTAGCAGCTGAAGGAAGCAGAATGGACGTCAGCATCAAGAGAACAATTTTATTAAAGGGAATTTGGGGCCAGTAGAAGATCTCTGTTTATCCGAGATGTGTTGGAGCAAGTTCCCATCCCTATCATGTCCCATCCCTCTTCCTCAGTCCCACCTTAGTGAAGCCTTCTTATAAGGGGAAGCAGGGACTTAGCTCTCTGCTCAGCTCAGAGGCAACTGATGAAGGATTTGGGATGTGTGCATAGAGGCTGTATGTATGAAGCAGGAATCATCTATCTATGCAGTCAACATCCACATGAGACGGATAGACACACTTTAAAGTGGCTGGAGAGGTGTAGTTAATTCTCGGACACCATTCATCTTGTTACCAAAAGGCCGATTTCAGTGACAATCTCACCCTGAGGCAGAGACTCAAAATGTTGGATCATGCTCTCAAAGGGCCATGGTTCTCCATGGACTACAGAGCATGTCTGGATGACTGGCTTAGATGGGCACGTTTACTTTGCAGGTATCCACAGTTATGGGAGATGACTCCTACTCTCCACACCTCAGCTGTTGGGTCTAGGATGGTGTCTAAGATCAGAAGAGCAATATCTCAGCTCATCTACCCTCTGGGGCTGCCAAAATTCAGCTTCCTATGCAGTCAATGAAGGACAGCAATCATGACACCTACCCAGAGCACGGATGGCACAGGGAATAGACCTGGCTGCTTTGGGGCTAATTTGCTAATACACTAATTCCACACAGGGCAAGCAAATGGTGATGCCTCTCAGTCACTACCTGAGGCCAGAAGGGCGCCGTATGGGACAACAAACAGAAGGTTTCAAAGCATCTGCCTCTGTTTCCCTAGCCAGTCTTTCCTAACTAAGACCTGAAGTGAAACCAGTGGCCAACAAGAGAAGCCCTCTTTATTTCTTAATCATGAGGGTGGTCAGTAACTGGGATAGAGATATATCTGTTCCTTAGACATTGGGACATGACAGACTGCACACATCTTAGCCGCTCCTTCCCCACCCCTCCATCCTGTGTTGTCTGGAATTTTATCATGCGAGTGTGGGGGCTGCCTTTTGTGCAAAGGTTAAGTCAATGAGAAGAGAGAGAGGAAAAAAATAGCAACAACTGTTGACTAGAAACAAATCTCCTATTGAAAACCATGTCCCTCCCTCCCCAGGCTGTCCTTCTACACCCCAGGTCAGTGCTGCAGCTGCGGCCAAAGAGGGTCTGGGTGGGGGGACCAGCCTGCAACAAGCAAGYGTGTCTAATTTTGGAAGTTGCCCCATTGTGTGGCTCGTGGACAAGGAGGAGGGAACTGGGGAGGGCAGGGAGCGGCTGTGGTGGTGGTGGGGAGCCTCGTCGCCTCTTTCTAAGGCAAACAATAGCTGAACACAGCTGGTGCCCTCCCCCTCACTTTCCCCCCCCCCCGCCCCTCCAGGGCCGTTTTGAAAGGCAGTGGGAATGCTTTTGAGACTGCGCCAGTGGTTGGACTGGCATAGGAAACAAAAGCAGGAAATTCTGTTCCCCCGTAGATAGTGTCTCGGCAAGGATTACAAAGCTCCAAACAGACAAAACACAAGAGAGAAGGCGAGCTGGGGGGGCCGGGGGACGACGGGCGGGAGCAGAGTTAGAATAGAATGGAATTTGCTCTGAAGAGACCGTTTATAAATAAATTCCTGGGCCAGCCCAGCCGCCGTGGCGCGTGCTCCAATTCCCACACGTGCTGACCCCTCCATGCTTCGCTGCTCCTGCTGCTCTCTGCACTCGGCCCTGGCCAAGTGACCCCAAGGCACTGGATCCCCCAGAGCTCTTATCTACGGCAGGAGGTGAAGCAATGCTACCTGCAGCCAACCTGACTTAGCCCGTGTCCTGTATCTCAGCCATGGACACGTGCTCTGCTGCTCCAGTCTTGGAGCCTCTGGGAACCTGTGGCCTTTCCTGCATGCTGAACCTGAGAACTCACTTGGCCCTTTTCTTCTCTATTACCCTATTTCCAGCTCCCATTTTGCCACCTCCTAAACTGATCCTTGGCCAACTCAAGCCCAGCTCCTTGTGCATCTCCCAGGGTGAAAAGCACTGACCCCAGTTCCATGGACTCACCTTGCCCAGCTCCTATTGCTTTTGTAAGCCAGCATCCCTCAATAGACCAGGCAGTTAGAAAGAAACCCAAAAAGGTATTTAGTTGCCTAACTCCCATATGTTTCAGGGGGGGGCTAAGTGTGTAAATACTCGGGTCTTGGCTCCTGAGTGGTTCCTGTATTTACAGTGAAGCCTGCCAGTAGTGTATTTACTGGAGAATGGAATACACCCTCCCACCTCCCGAAAGAGTTAAGAAAAAAAGAGGAGTGTTTGGTGAAGAGGAGATTTACCTACGGAGTCTATCCGCAGGGCATGCTGGAGGTCGCTGATGGAGCGCACTGAGCTGTCTCCCAAAATCTCATAAATGTCTTCAGGTATAGGGTCCCCCTGCCAGATGACAAAAAAAAAGAGGAGGGGGTAAACAAGTGTTAGAGAGGTGATCTGCAAATACTGCATCACAGAGCAGGGCAGGGCAGGGGGATGGAAGCAGCATGGGAGGAAGCATGACAGAACCACTGAAACACAGAGAAAGACATGTCCTTGTGAAAGCATGAGCCTGAAACCTGAACAAAAGTGAGAGAGCCCTCTCGCTCCCTCTTACAAAGTGATTGGCAGACTGAAAATGCACGAAAATGCACCAGCTATAGGGTTACACACTGCAGCCCTGAATCCTACGTAAATAGACAGCAAGGTTTCCTTCTCTGGTGCTGTATGACTTCTCCAGGTGGCTTCTCATTCCTGCTGCTGGCAGTACAGGCGTTTTAACAGACTTCCCTTACACTATCAGATAAAACCTGCCTAATATTTCCCTCTGTTATGAAACTCCCTCAAGGGCTTTGTCAGATATTGTGTGTGTGTGCGTGTGCGCGCGCGTGTGTTTTCAAACCACAGCAGCCCAATAATATACGTCATTTGCATACTGTTAAAAAAAAGCCGGGGGAAAGGAAGGTTGACCTTCGCAGCTGACTCTGCTGCTTTGGCATGAGCCTGCGGTGAAATGACAAATGCTGCAGAGAGCATGTGAAAGGGTGTTTGGGGTGGTGGGCTGAGGAGCTGATCTGGATGAAAAAAAAGCATGGAGTTTGGATATCACTGGATGTCAGTGCCAAAAACCTTAAGTAACTAGGTTTAAACACACCAAATGATGGGCCAGATTCAGGGTGTGTGCAGGCAGGTGCAACACCATCAATCTCTTGGGAATCTTACTCTGATACCAGAACTGAATTGGTCCCAGTGACAGCACTTAACAAGACTACAAAGGAGTAGTGTGGGAAAGCAAGCACTGGTTAAAACACACTTCCGAAAGACTAGAAGAAGAGATGGAAGAAAGCACTGGCCAAAATGTTTGCTTAGCTTCTAGCTGTCYTCATTCAGGGTTACTCATGCGGAAAAGCTGCTCTTTCAGCTGGGTGCTGGATGCCATCTGAGCTGCAGCCCTACACCGTGCCCCTGTAACTGAGAGGAGAAATTTGCTTGTGTGTTTATGAAATGTAGGGATTTTCATGTGGGTTTTTATGGGCAGCTGGTGGCATGTGTGTGGTCCCTCTCGTTTACAGCTCTTCGTTTCCTGCCTGTGTTCAGGGCAGAACACTTCCCCTCTGCTTAAAGCAGAGAAAAAACACCAGGTAGGTGGCCTTAAAACATAGAGTGCTTTAGCCCCAAATCTGCAGCAACTTTTGTATGGGTGCTTGACACCAGTACCTTCCCACACATACCTGTCCCTTGGCTAACCAACCTTCGTCTCTACTAATGGGGTAGCAGGAGTGATGGTGTGCCCCCTCCTCAGTCCACACTCCAATACAATAACTTTAACTGGGAATTGTTGGCTGAAGGTTTCTGCAGCCCATGTTATGGGGCAGAAGCCTCCCGAGACAGATGCAGAGCAGACAACACTAGTATCCTAAACCTCCACAGCCAGATTCACCAGAGACCTTGAGTCAGAGCGCTCAACCTCTGCTTATGTAGGGCAACACAAGTAAAGACAGTCAAGGTATCCCATATCTAACCCACTTTGCCCTACGTCCCTGTCACTGTAACATCTCACAACAGACATGGACAAGAGCCTTCAGTGAAAAGCAGATTTTAGATCCCCAGCCATTACTTGCTCAGAGTCTCTGAGGCTGCCAGCAGGGAACCAGCTTCTGTGATGGAGGAACAGTGAGAAATAAGCTCAGATAATTAAGAGACCACTGAATAGCTGTGAAATGAAGATGCCTTCTGATGACTTCTCTACTGGGAGCTGGAGCGGGACCAATAGCCCAGTGCTGAAAGACTCTGCAGCACTTTTCTGCCTTGCACCACGCACAGCAGTTTCTGGAAAAAAGGTCATTTACAGTTCCAAGCACTTGCAACCACAGCTCTGCACTGGGCGATGAAATGAAGGCTTTTTAATGTTTGCACCTGTCAGCTAAATGCATTTGTGTATGAATGCTGCTCTGCATAGATGCCTCTGGTCCTTCCTGATACTTAATATGTGTAGGAAATGGAATTTTATTTTAAACCCTGGCACTTGGTAAGGGGAGGGAGTGGGCGGGTGTTACGAGACTCGGTGACTTTGGAGGCAAGCTGGGAGGTGTCACCTTGCTAACTGAGAAGGGGGAACAGATATGAATCAGGGATTGAAAACGCAGGCCCTAAGGAGCTGGATTGCTGGGGACTGGCTATAGGAATAAGCTCCACTCCCTGCTCACAGCAGAAGTGTTAGATGCCATTTTTTTCTTGTTGCAGATACTATCAGTATGGCTACGGTGTATCACCAGCCCACATAGCTCATAATCCTGCTACCCTCCTACCCAGGGTTTGTGAGGCAGCTCTGCCAGTGACAACTGCAAGCCTGTGAAACTCCTCACTTTCCTCTTGTGCTGCAGAATTGTGCCCAAGGCTGGCCCAARAGCAGTATACCTGAGCTACATGGCTGGTCCTTGCTCCCCTTGTGGTCTGCGAGAGGGAACAGCCATGCCTGCGGCCCCCAAGAACAACCCTGCACCTGGGAGGCTCTGAAACTGGAGGACTGCATGCTCGAGCTTGGAGCACTTGCTGGGGAAGGGGCACAGGAAAGCTGAGATCCACCAACTGCCTCCCCCTGATCCCACAGGGTCAGAAGGTAGAGCAGAAATGCAGGAGGTGGGATCCCTGACGGACCAACCCAAGCAGCTGGCGCTTTTCCTGCTTAGCAACTCCTGTGGGGTTATTTGTCTAACACAGGTTAACAATCTCCTTTTTAACTGCRCGGCAGATCAAAGAAGACTTTTGTCTCAATGGACTCCTGGCTGGCTGTCAAGTGCCCTGAGGCCTGGCCTCGTATTGCTGCAAGGCCACTGAATTCCTAGAAGAAAATAAGTTTGTTCTTCCCTCCCTCTCTCCGCCTCCCAGCGCCTGGCTCTGCCCCCAGCTGTGTGGGCACCCACCCACCCTGCCAGTCCCTGGACAGGTATGTCCTCTCCCCTTCTCCTGCTTCCTGGGGAGTCAGAGCCAAGGCATGCATTACAGCAGCCAGCAGAGCACCTGGGCAGGGACCCTGCCTGCCCGGCAGCTGCTCTGTGCTGCAGGTGTGAAGCTGGGGCCTCTTGGTGTGTCAGCTTTCCCTCCTTCCTCCCAGATGTCAGCATCTCTGGCTGGTACAAATCAGTGTACATGCAGAAATATCCAGCATGCAGCCCAGTGTTGTCCCAGGTCACGTCCTACCATTCCCTCTCTACACACGCACTCTCCCAGCATCAGCCTGATCCCTAACCCCGCTACCCATTTGTGTCTGGAGCCTTCCACCAAGGTACAATTTTGAGCACCAGGAAGAGATGGTGTAACTTTTGCGTTGAAGTGGGCAATCAAGCATGTATCCAGTCTATACAAGGTAGGAAGGGAAGCAAGAATGCTGCAGAGGCCAGTGGCCTTCCCTGGGATTAGGTGTATCACAAGTATGGCTGTACAGGTGGCTTGGCTTCCTTCCCAAGGCCTGATTCTCCAAGTCACTATGGGATGTTAGAAGATCCCCTGGTGATCAGCCTTTGCCAAGGTGGTGTAGGGAATATGTCAGGCCATTCTCCAGGCCTCCTTCCAGCTATTCACAGGCAAGGGTTACAGAGTCTTACCAGGGAGAGCATTTCACTTGGTAGCACAACAGATACAGAGGAGGATGGAGCAAAGACTGAAACTGGGAGAAATGGGAGACCTTCAGGGCTCACAGAAACCAGCCAAGGACACTCCCAAGGCGAGGACTCCTCCAGTCCTCTTTCTTTGGATGGTGTGCCTACACGCCTATGTGTGATTGCACACAGAGGGACAGAGGGTAGCACCAATCTATCTGCTTTTCTGCCCAGGAAAGGGGGACTTTCCTGAGACTGACCATGGCAGGGAATCTTAGCAATAGGCTCTCAAGTGATCAGGCAGGCAAAAAAAAAAATCAAACAGTGTTTTCTTTCTCCCTCTCAAGCTCACGTGAGGATCCTGAAGGGAGGTTCCACAGCATTCCCTGGCAGAGACCAAGACAGACAGAACCTGATGCTGGCCAACCTCACCCCAGAAGCACTTGCACCCTTGGCACAGGGTTTTAACCCTTCCAGCATAGATCCTGATATCCACCTGCCAGAGAATGGCATATCTGCCTCTCCCCTCACAGGGGAAAACCTTCCTCAAGAGAGTCTCTTCCACATGGGACATGGGACAATGGCTTACATTTTGCTTCCTTAAAAGCATGAAACTTCTGTTTGATCTTGCCAATGTTTCTACCTACCCTTTTCCCATTTCAAGGGGGACTTTACTGCTCCACCCTACTCCACAACACGCCCCCACACAGCTCCCCTGCAAGGGTTAGAGGTATTTCCCCCTGGGCCTGTTGGAAATAGCACAGGAACCACTGTCATTCTCTCCTGCTGCTTCACATCAGCTGATAGTGAGAGACAGGCACATACAACTTGCCCTGCTCCTTCCACGAGCTCACCCCAGACATGTCATCCATCCTGTAATAGCTGTCCTGGCTTCCATTTTTTGTTCCTGTCACAATCCCATGCTAGGAAGACTTAGGAAGAGTCCTGGGGCCTTATACCAGGAAGATGCAAACTAGAGCTGGGCCAAGGTTATAAATTAGCACCCAGCCGCACCCCATTCCTTGGGAATTCCAAAAAACCCTGCCAATAGGATTTTACCCAAGCAAAACCATGCCTGGCTTAGCCCATCTCTGTAAATGTTGCAAGGCAACTATTACAGCCCTCAGGTAAAATGCAAATAGGTTAGCATCCTTGCTTCCCAGCTGGCAAATACCTTCCCTCTGAGATGCACACTCCCTCCTGCTGGAAGAGCTCCAGGGCCCTCCAGCTCCAGATGGGTGTGATCGAAGAGGCAGAGGGACTAAGAAGACTCCATCTCACAGCTCAGATCTCTGCTGATTAGGTGGCAGCTAGTGTTTTGGGGGCACTTTCTCCAGCAGGTCTGAGAAGGAGATGCAAGCCCCATTCAGAGGATGCCTACTATTAAGCAGCTGGTAAGTGTAATATTGTACACCTTTGCTGCATAGGTGTAAAGCACTACCCTCAAAGCAGATTTGGGGATTGGCTGCAGGCAGGAGCATCTACTCAAGCAGAAACTTTCTTGGCTCTCTGGTCATAAAATGATAAATACCACTGTTCCTCCCCAGGAACCTGGGGCCAGAGGCAGAATTCCCAAACTCTAACCCTGCTAGACAGTCATAAAGCTGTGCAGTGTTTTCATGTGATTACAGGGAGGAATATCAGCCCCTGGGATTAGACACTTGCATCTTTACCCTTTCCTAGTGCCAACCACAGCTGATGTTTCAAGCTGCATGCGAGAGGGAGATCCGAGCCACCCACAGAAGAAATAACCATCCTCTGCCTAAAACAAACATAACCACTGGGCAGCCCACAGCTCTAACTGCTTCCCTTTGTGGCTTGGGCAAGGGCAAAATGGACCCATAAGGAGGTGATGTGATGCTTTGTACTCATCCCCTTCCTGGCCACCCACAAGAGGGATTGCCTAAAAATGAGGAAGGAAGAGAAAGAAATGATGCAAAGGGAGGGAGTTTTTGGTGGAAGGATATCTCCAGCCTCTGACAACCCCCAAGCTATAGATCCAACCCATGGTTTTGTCACGTTGGGTAGAATTGAGGTGGGAACTGGAGCTTTGTGGGTGAATGTTAGGGGCTTTCTGATTCCCTCAAATTTGCATGGGATCAAATGATGAAATATGACAGCAGAGGCCAAAGGATTTGGGGTCCCAGGGCTCCTTTTCCTAGTCAAGAATTCTGGGGAGAAAACAGCAGGAAAACCAGCTCCAGCCTGTGGATGGAAAAGAGGCTTTGATTTCCACGTGGGGAAACAGAGGGCTGGTATACATTCATTAGTCAAATCTAGCACCTGACCCCCATCCTGTGCCCTGCTTCCTCCTAAGCAGTCTGTGTGGGAGGGGTGCAGGGGGAGCAGGATGACACGTTTGCGTGACTGTGTCTAAGCTCAGTAGAGATACTCATCTCCAACCTCTTTCTATGGCCCCAGCTAGAAATATACCTTACTGAATAACTGTGCCACCCAAATGTTGGTATCTCTATCCTTCCTATCCTCTTCCTTGACCCTTTCAAAGCCTTTCCACCCCTTCTTCTTCAGCAGCACCCCATTTATATGACATTTGACTTCAAACTCTGTTTTTCTTGAGGTAGCAACCAGGCCTCAGTTCCTGTGTTGTGCACACCATGGCAACGCCAAAACGAAATGGTAGTGTGTGTATGGGACATGCTGCATGCACATTTGCAAGGTGCCTGCATGACTGGAGGGTGTGAAAGGCTCTGCAGAGCAGGTGATTTATGCAGTGCCTCCAGGGATGGCAATCTTTGCATGAAGCTACAAGCAAGCTATGAGGACGGTTTAGGAGGTCGGTAGGTTCCCAAGGGACTCCACAGCAGCAATGAGAGCCAGCAACCTTTTTCATACATTAAGCAAAGACAGCTTCAGCCAGGTCTCCACTTCCCTTATGCCTGACACTGATTCCAGCCATGGCCTGGAATGTATATATATATTTTTATGATGAAGCCAGGCAAAAAAATTTGCAACAGTTGTTCTTCTGCAGCCTGAAGATACAGCTTTTGTATCTCTCAGGGAAGGTGGAGTTCCTGCTCTCTTTAAATATCTATTTGCAGCAATAAAGAACAAGCCTCCCTCTCTTCTCATTTTCTCAACCCTGTCCGCGAGGGCTCCAGAGACAGCGGCCGCCTACGCACCCAGCTCCAGCTCCCCAGCTTCAAATACCTGTAGCTGCGGGCCAACCGCTTAGGCCACGTATGTCAGGCCGGGAGCTGCAGGCCGACAGCTATTACCCCGGCACCCATGGCAGGGGCCTGGCACCCTGGCCGCCCGCCCGCCCGCCCGCCGCCCAGGGGCTGGCGGGCAGCCGGGGGCCACCCCTCCC
>NW_020448564.1:67339-125922 GCF_003343035.1 Apteryx rowi
CCAGGCGGGCCAGGGGCAGGTAGAGGATGAACGCGAAGACCACGCCGAAATTCATGCCGACTTCGAGCCCCGCCGGTTGCAGGCACATTGAAGGAGAGCCGCGGGAGGGAAGCGCTTTCCTCCTGACAGCCCCGCGGCAGCCCGGCCTCAGGCACCCAGGGCGCCGCGCTCGCCCATTACCCCCTCCAAGTTGCGCGCTCTCCTCCGGGGTTGCGGATGGCAGAGTTGCTCTTGGGGAAGGAGGGGGGAATAGAAGTAATTCTTGATGGCTTGTCCGTCTCTCTGCTATCTCATAAGCCAGCGGGAAGGCTGGAGGAACGATAAAAAGAAGAAATGCAGTCCCTCAAAATTATATGCATCCAGAGTCTGTATGCCTCTTGCCTCAAGAAATGTTTCAGTATTTCCTTTATTAGGTGGTCCACATGCTATTTTTCCTCTTGATTTTCTTCTTTTAAATGTATATTAAATCTTTTACAAACAGGTAACAGCGACTCAATGTTCTTAGGAAAAAAATGCACGAAATCAAACAAAAAAGGCTTCCAAAGTTTTGTATGAAATCCAAAAATAAAATCTTCTTCCTTAATGTTTCCTTTTTAAAATGCTCTTTTTCTTCCTCACGTCTTTTTGTTTATGGAGAAAAGTTGGTACTGTAAATTGAATATCTTCCCCTTACATTAAATTCTGGCTTTGGTGCCTTTTCTTGCAAAACGTTGGCAGTTTGGTTGGATGTGAGGTTTGCTTTGGTTTTGGAGACAGGTGAGAGCAAACGTTTTTGCTCTGGACTCTGTGTGTATGTGTGTGTGTGCTGAGTCTTGACAAGTCTCAGAGCTGAGCTGCTGCTGCTGCTGCCTCCCGTGCTCTGTTGCAACAGGAAAAGAAGAAAAAAAAAAGAAAAGGTAAAATTTAATGGGAGGAGAGAGAGCTGATGGGTCTTTATTTTAGTCTGCAAGCTGAAAGAGAGACTAGACTGGCACTTTGGGCTGTTCCTTTTTTAAAGGAGATGGGTGGAGCATAACTTGCCATCCTCCTCTTGGCTGGGTATCAAGGCAAAAATCTAGTAAGGGAGTACCGACTCTCTGCTGACAAAATAAAAGTGTATTAATTAAAATGATTAATTAATTAAAAATGACTAATGCTATAATATCCCATATGATGTTGCTTTAATATTACATGAAGTGTGGGGAGATAAATTCCTTCCTCCTGAGCAAAAGATAAGAGAGGAGTTCCCAGTACAGTAGTTAGTTAGTTAKTTTTTTGGCCCCGTCTGGAGCCTGTTTTTCTAAGCTCAACATGTGCTCTTCCCTGCCCTACTGCAACACTTGCTCCGAGGAGAGAGATGGCTTTAATATCTTACATCTCTTTGCGAGCAGAAAAAAAGCCAGAGAAATTTAAAGGTTGCTACAAGACAATCCGGTGCTGCTTGTGACGCTGCGAGATATTTTGCTGCACGATTATCTCCGTAATGTAATAAACATCTGAAGGGAAATTAAGCCAGCAGTTATTTGCTGGGGGTGAGGGGGATGGTCAGGGAAAGGCTGCTAACAGGTGAGTTCAAGAAAGAGTCACATCCTATTGAAAAAACACGCGTACGCACGCCCTCTCATGTGCATGCGAGTGATGCCTCGCTGCAGCTGCACACTTGCAAGGCACCTGTGACGGGGTTTCTGCACCAGCCTGTGTAGTCTCCTGTACACCAGCACATTCCTGCACTGTCATGCACTGCAGTCTTTCGCTCTGAATCCCAACCATCTTCCCTGCTTTTCTATGCTGTGCACACACTTCTCTATTCCAACCGCTTGCATGCACAGCTACGTGTGAACGCTCTCACTCACACGTCCCTGGGTGTCCATGTGTTCTCCTTCACTCTCCTCCTCTCTCTTCCTTTCTCACATGCACACACCCACCTGCACACCAGCGGCCTCATCTCACAGCATCACACATGCTCGCTTAGACTATCTGGGTGCTCATGAGTCTCATGCATCGGCCCTCTCCTAAACACACAGTCTAGCACCAGCGTTCGCATATGCACCATACAAAGTGTCCAGGCATGAGGAGGAGCTGCCAGAACAGAGCAGCAGGCAGCCCACTAAATGTCCTTTTTGTAGTAGGGATCTGACAGYACTTCCAAGCTTAGCTAGTTACACCTCCTGGACCTGACTCTTGTCTCATGTATGCAGATGCTGGTCACAAAGCACACGGACACAAGCAGAAAGGGGAGCTCTCCATAGCCCTCTATCTCACAACAGCAACGTCTTCTGCTCCTCCCATCAAGGAGATGGGTAACTCAAGCGCAAAATGACAGGCCCTACATAAGGTAGTGGGGCAAGATGCTTTTGGGTACAGGGTATCACCAGCGCTTCACCCTGGCCCAGAAGAAGAGAGGCGCAGATTTCCCCGCTGGTGGAGAGTTTGTCAGAGCCATGCTGGCTCCAGAGCCCTGGCCCTCTGAGGTGCACAAGTAGAGTGGTAAGGAGTATCCTGGGAGTCCCTCAAAACAATCCTGAAGTGGCTCCATCTCAGTTTTGGAGCTCCAGTGGGAGGAAGTGGTAATGCCATGCATACCTTTGCTCTGTTTCCCCCGCCCCAAAGTACCAGAGACCTTAGCAGGACTTCACCTTAGATGCTCCAGCTGTGCTAGCCCTGTCCTACCCCAAATACCTCCAGATGCTCTTAGAATTCCCCTCATTCTCCATCCTGACCTGCCAGCAGTGTATCAGCCATTTCATGTGACAACAACGCTACTCCGATCCTTCAGCAGGGTGCAGCTACTACGCTAACGTCTAACTGGGTGCTGAAATTCCTTCTGAAATCCCTAGGAGGCTCTAAAAAAAGGATTTAAAAGGGCCTAGGTCCATCTCATCTTGCTCCAGATGGCACCTGCCAAAGGAAAAAAGTTGCTCTGGTCTCCTCTGCAGTCAGTGGGAAGAAAGCTGACAATTCGGGACGGCCAAACCCGCTTCTGGAAGTCCTTCCTTCTCTCCATTAAGTTTAGAGGGAGCTGGAAGCAACTAGGTCCCTAATGCACATGACCCATTAAACGTTTAAAGTTCAGAAGGAGTAAATGAAGGCTTAGGTGCCCTTCAAGGATCTCTGCCCTAGAATAAATTGGCATAGCTCCACCACCTCCATGCCACCGTGTTCAGGCTGTGGAGGGGGTCCCTCACACCATAGTGGCTGCCTTGCCAGGACAGAACATCCTGCGTGTGGGAGGGTTGATTAAACTCCTCAGCAGGGAGATATATCATCAGAGAGGAGAAGGACTCAGCATTAAGCTAGCCGGGAGTGCTGCAAATTTGTTGCTTGGTAGTGACAAAAGCTGCTGCAGGATCTGCTTTTTGGGGACTATGTATTTTCTTAATATCCGGCTGCATTACATGTGAGCTGGGATAGAAATAGTGTTATTTATTTTCATATGGATGATGCTCAGCAATTTTTAGAAGCTCAACATCAGAAGCAAAAAGCTAATTCCCATTGAATCTCTAGATGACAAGGAAGAGGATGTTTGGAATTTGACTTATCATCTACCTATGACCCCACCTGGAAATAGAGCAAAATAATATTTAAGCCGCTCAGGCTTCAGTGGCTTTTCCCTGTTCTTTCTGTTTTTAAGACATGGACAGATTTTTCTCTAGTGAGGTATTTATATCCAGGCTGTGCCAGTCTCACTCCACTGAGTTCACTGGCATTGAGCTCAATAGAATTGCACTCACTTAAAATTACTATGCCCTGAGCCTGTCGGGTGTTCCTTTTATTCTCTTGCTTTTGTGAAATTAGCTTGTCATTTATCCTGCGAATTCCCAGCTCTAAGGCAGACAACTCTATCTTCCCCTCACATGGCCTACGGGGTGGGTGCAGAGCCCCACTTCCGAGGTCTGCTGGGGTATCAGTGTCATAGATGTCACAGGACAAGAGTTTGAGGTATGTGTTGCCATTGCATTATGGTGGGGGAGATATTTCAAGGCTATGTGAGGTGGCTTGATCATAAAAACGATCGGTCCAGTTGCAACTGTGTGACAGATGACAACAGCCCCTCAGAAAAACCGCAGGAAAACCCAGCAATTTCGTAAGAGCCTGTAACAGCATTTCATATTAAAACCCTTTCACCACCACTATAGCTTTCTAACAAGTGAACAGTTGAACTCATCTCCTCAATTATATCCTTATTACTAGGGAGTGGGGCAATATGTGTCCCAGCACAATACACAATTCCTTGCTGCAAGACCTCTCCCCTCATCTTAAATGTTGGTAGAGCAAATGATCTACTAGCCACCCTCCACAAAGCCATGTTTGCCAGGGGTGATACCTTTTCGCCTTTTTTTTTTTTTTTTGGAAATTGTGAAACAGCAGGAAGAAAAACTTACAATGGAAAGCAAGACTCAGTCTGAACAGCAGAGATGTCTCAGCCTCTCCATGATGAATCCTAGTTTGAAAACCAATCAATGGAAAGAAATTAGGAGGTGTTGACAGCCAACTTGTAGTCAGCCCGCCCACTCAAGGTATCTAACTTAGGTGTTCCGACTGCTCTGGTATCTAAGTTCAGGAGAACGATGAGCAATCCCTACGCCCACTCTGTGGTGCTGCCACAACCGTCAATGGAAGGGAGCAGTTGTCATGCTGACATTAAGCACGCAGAGTAAGTTTGATGCTTAGTCTATACTGGGAGGCCCTTTCTGCGAGTGCATCCATTTTATACCATGGGGCCTGTTTACATTGGTTTTATCCCAACCGAAGTGATCAGAACTGAGTCAACATACATGCTTAGACCTGCATTTACACCATATGGCCCAAAGACTTCCACAGGAGTCGCACTGACTTCCTGACGACTCCGTTTAGTCTAAAGGAGAAAGAAAGGAGGAACAGGGAAGAGAACGAAGGAAGGAGACAGAGACAGGCAGGGAGTGTTGTGTTTATATGCGGTGCTGGAGAAAGGCAGAGCTTCAGGCATCCAGGGCCTGCAAAATTCACTGTCTTGCCCCTGGAGCTGGCAGGGTAAATGCTTTCTAGGGATGAGTAAATCCCTCATGGAGGAACTGACTCCGGAGGGGGGAAAAGGAGAAGGTGTCACCTGGCGAGCAGGCGTTGGATGCAACCTGCCAAGCCACCCCCAGGAGTCCTCCCACCACCTGTCTCTCCCCGGCGGAGGGATTCCCCCTGCCCTTCACCACGTCTCTCATTTCACCCAAGCCTGGCGGAAATTTGGCAAAGGTGGGAAGGTGGGGAAGGGTGCACAGATGCATTCAAAGGGCAGAGCACAGACCTTGATGACACAGGAGAGGAAAAGTGCTTGTGCAGGGCATGGCTTGTTGCCCTACACAGGAGGGCAAGGTCACTCTGTGTCATCTCTGTGGATGTGTAAATTGAGCAGGATTCGAAGAGAGAGGGCAAAGCAGGGGGGACTGATATACCAGGGCTTTCATGCACGTTCCTGTGCCGGGTGGGGGAGAAGGCAACGCAGCCTTCGCTGCTCACGCTACCATATATTTCTCCCTCAACCCCCTCCCACCCCAGTTTAGAGTAGAAGGGAACAATTTCCGTATTCTGGCAACCACCCATTATATCTATGGATCTGCTCCCCACTCCATTCCCCCGTCTTTCCTGTTTTGATGAAAGGAAAAAATGTTCTGCTTTCCTTCTTTATTTTTCCAGACTGGTGAATAGCACTGGAAAGGAATTTGTCTCCCTCCCCCCTTCCCCTCTCCCAGTATAATAAATATATATGTATGCATGTGCGGCTGAATACACCACACGTCAAAGGTCATCTATTGTTTTCGAATAGGCCTATACTATTTTTGTTTCCAAATTGAGTGGGTGGGGAGCATTCCCCCTCTCAAGCGACACCACACCAAACACTGCTTCCCGTGCCCTCAGCCTCTGCCACTCACCGTATCCCCATCCTTCACCCCTGAGTTCACAGCGAGCAGCAACAGCAGCAGCAGCAAGAAGGAAGCTTGCTGATCTAAAGTAAAAATAGCCCCAGCAGTTACTCAGCTCAGAACGTAACATGACTCATGATGTGAAATGAAGATGAGGGTCGAAAACCAAAAGCGAGCGGCTCTTCCTCCCCTCACTTGCTAGCGTTGCTCATGTTGCAGAGCAAAACCTGCTCTCAGTGGTGCTCGCTGGGGTTCAGGGCGCAGGCCCAGCCGGAGGTGGAAAGTCCTGTTTGCCCTGGCACGCTCACTGCCTGTTACCCCCGAGATCTGGTCCTCCCTTCTGCACCAGTTTGGTTGTGCTGACACCGGTGGCAGGTGGATTTGGTCACACTGTACCCGAACCTCAGCTCCTGAAAGCCACAGGCTCGGAGCAAAACTGTGATCCCATTAATGCAGTGGGAAGAAACACCTTTTGGCACCCTTGTGCCATGGTAGCCATGAGCCGGCCTGGCTTGGTTCCTGGCAGCATGAACAAAGACCGAGATCCCGGTTTCTCTGCAGCTTACGTGCCCCGAGCCAGTGCAGGGGTGAGGAGCGGGTGGATGCCTGCAGCCTGCCCGGTCCCCGGGCAGGGTGCTCCCCACACAGTGTTGGGGATACCCTGCACCCTGGGGTGCATGAGCAGCTCCTCTGATAGAGCAGGAGGCTGGCTGTCGCTATCTGCCGGCATGTGTAATGAAGGAGGGAGTTTAAAAATAGACTTTGAGCTGCAATGCCGGAAAGGCAGCGAGACATATAGAGCGGGTGTGTATTTATCCTACACGCCCTGTGCCTGACACCCCGCTTGCATGGGGACTGGCCCCAAAGCAAAGGCGCCGCTCGCTGATCACTGGCACAGCCTTTGAGCTGGTCCTTAGCACCCCTTTTACTGTGGATGGTGGTAGGGGACGCCCAAGCTTTGCTTTGTGGGTCCCAGGGCTGCCCCTTCGGCCATCCTGAGATGCCCACCAAGCAGCGCAGTCCAGGCAGGACACCCACCCCTCACATGTGCCTGACCGGCCTAATGTGCAGCTCCTCCACCCACCCCCGTAAACCCAGACAAAGTGGCATCTCTCAGGACAAAGCCTTTCAATAGATCCCCTGCCCTCTGCCCTCTCCTGAACAATGAGAAATCAAGGAATATTGTCTGAGCTGAATAAAAAGGATCTAAATATAGTGTCTGATGTGTTCTTGGTTTCCTGCTCATGACCCCTCCTCCTGCCCTGCGTCCCTCTTCGTTGCTCACTAGCCTTGTGCACAGAAAGCTTTCTGGTGGGGTGAGATCACCAGCACGACCCCGTCTCCTCAGGTCTCCCCAGTGATGAGACATGGGGAATTCCAAGTAGTTTGACTCTAGCCTCTATTTTCATAATAGAGGGATGGAGAGAGCACACAGTTTTTGCCTCACCGGCTTATGTATGCATGGATGAGAGTGAAACTGGAGGTCAAGAGAGTGGGACCTTTCTCTCCCACTTCTGTCTGTTTGTGTCCTGGCCCTACCGTGCTCTGAAAAGTCTGTCCACACATTTCAGCCTGCTCGCAGCACCCTCAGCTATTGCCACCCTTGGCTCCAGACACAGCTCTGCCATGAAAAATGCCTCCCCGCTTGCAACCAGCCCCTGCAACCACTCCCTGTCTGTAGGACCCTCACATACAACACCGCCTTCCCACTCCCCCAGAGCAGGTCAGCCAAGAAGAAAGCAGCTCAGAAAAAGCAAATAGAGGCAGACAAAAAAAAAAACCAACACAACCAAAAAAAAAAGCAAGAGAGGGAGGGAGAGGGGGGGTGTTAGCCAGCAATGTACTCCTGATGTTTAAACAAGGGACTCCCTTGGGTTCATGCCTGATAAGGCTGGGTGTCAGGGGAATCTATTCATTTGTTTTCCTCTTTAAACAAAAAGGCCTTCCCATAACCACAGTGAGGAGGGAGCCAACACCTCTTGACAAACAGACTTGTCTTAAGTGCACATGCAGGAAGCCTTTCTATCTTGTTCCTGGAGGGGAATAAAACCTAGATTGTGAGTATTGGCAATACTGCTTAGTGTCAGTGGAAAGGGGAGTGTGGGCCAGCAGTATTTTCTGCAAGGCAATGGATACTCAGAGCTAACTGGAACTTGTCAACACAGCCCTGGACTCTCTGGAGGTGCAGAGGTCCATTCTGATAGTGGCATCCAGTTAGACAGGCTGGAGGTCTTCCTCAAAAGCAAGGAAACCTTCTCCAGCCCTCCTTCTGCTTTGAGCAGTGTTTCCCAAGACCCTTCTCCGACCCTCCCCGGGTTTGTGGCTGCATCGGTGAGCAGGCGGAGCAGGGCTTTGAAGCCAGCCAGGCCCTCCCACGCTTCGCTCTCTTTCCCTGGCTGYGAAATCTGGCGGGGGGGAATTGCGAGTCTCTTTTCTTTATTTCCCTTTTGCCAAGAAACTGGGGGCAGGCTCTTTGGAATGACGCTTTCACGTGCCAAGGACAGCACGCCAAGCATGACAGCTACTGATGGGACAGGAGGGGGGAAGGAGCAACTCAGGATGCTCACAAGGAGCAGAGGAGGAAGAAAGCAGCAGCAGCCACGGCCAGTATCAYGTGAAGGGGTAGAGAAGCTGCATGGGGCTGGGGCAGGGGGGAATGGCCCCCTTCCCCTCCCTCTCGGCCAATGGAAATGGCAGGTGGGTCTCAAGAAGTGAAGGGAAGAACAAGGAGCGGCTTGCTGGCAGATAGCGAGTTTAATGCCCATTCCCTGCTAGGAACGACTGGTAACGCCAGAGAGTGGGGAATGGAAAAGTTCAGGTCTGTTTCACATGCAGCTGCTGCCAGAAAGCATCAGGCTAATGGACACAGCAGGGTGGGGAGGGAAAAATCAGCATTGAGGCCACTGGAGATGAGGCCTCCTACCATGGACTGGGTGGCTGCCGTTGCCAGGAAGCAGCAAGAGCAGGACTGCTTTACAGGAGAGGACACACCAGGAGCCAAGGGTGACCCTAGCCCAGGCGGTGATCCCTCTGATCTCCTAGTCCCTGAGCAGGGGCAGAGACAGGACCAGAGATGAAGGTACCTACAGTATGGGTCTGGAGTCCAGCTAGAAAGACCAGCCGGCAAGTCAGGAGAGCAGGAGACAGGAGCGGGCATGGGTGCCCCTGCAACACAGCTCAGGTTAGATGGAGCTCCTGAGCCATGAGCAGAGGATGTGTGAATGCAAGTCCCAGGTGAGGCTGGTTGGGACAGTTAAAGCCCATTAACGCACTCAGCATCCTGACAACCATCAGGGCGTATTCCCACACGTTACAGGGGTCTGGGCTTGAAGGCCTACTGCTCATGAAGTGCCCTGGCTGCAGCTGGTTGGGTGACTTACAGCTGCGGCAGGGACATGGAGCTGGGGCAGGATGGCAGCGCGAGAGCCAGGGCAAGTTACAGTGCGGGGACAGGGCACAGGGAACTGGGAGTTGGGTTGGGATCATACTGCAAACCACAGTATAGCTCAGGCCAGAAGCAAGTGCCTGGCCTGAGCTGAAATGGAGCCCCTGGGCCCATGGGCAGAGGGTCCCGGGGGTGGCCAGCTGGGGCCGTTATGGCTCACCACTGCACTCAGGGCCCTGACAACCATTAGCCACCCTGGGGCAGGACATTCCCAGCTCTTCAGGGCGTGGGGCCCATAAATCTGTCCCTGGTGAGGCTTACCATCTGGGCAGGATACTGATTACCTAAGCCAGCCAGAGGGAAAAGTGGCTCGAAAGCCAAGACACACCTGAGCAACACGTAGTCAAGCTGAATGATCCTTGCCAGGCCTCATCCTTCCTTCACTCTCTCACCCTTTCTCTCTAGAATGACAGTGCAACAAACTGCCTCCATCTCTGCAAACTATGCCAAGAAACTTTTATTTTTAAATTCACAAACAATGACCTAGCAGCTGCTCCAAGGCTTTTTTTTTTTTCTTGGTAACAGAGTGGAAATTATATATATATTTAATTAGCTCATCGGAGCTAAATTTCCCTTCCCACCATTCTTCATTAAAGGCAGATGCAAAATGACCCCCGACTCTGATCTCTGTTGAAGGGGGTGTGACCCCTCTCCATCAGACAGAAGTTTCCAGAAAGCCAGTTTCTCCCATCCTGCCTCTTTGCTTTGTCTGATTGTTGGTAAGTGGAGCCAAGGGTTTAAAATGCCATTTCAGCTGGCTCTCCATTATCTTGGGCAGAGGGAGGGCTGAGATACCTCTGAGAATAGAAAAACACAGATAAAGGAGGAGAACGTGGTATAGATATACCCTCACGTCTCCACCAGGCCCTTGGATCCAGCCTGGCTGGGGCTGCTAACCTAATCTGGGTCCAAAATGACTCCATATACAACCTCAGGGGACTCTTTGCAGCACAGCCCAGAGCAGGGTTGGCTCAACCAGCCCTGAAGGAGTCCCACTGCATTAGTCACCCCTGTTCCCTGCTGTGGTAGCTGGAGCTGGGCTGGACCTGGGAGAAATGCAGCCATGGCCTGGCATCCACAGCACAAAACCTTCCCCCAGGTAGTGTGACCCCAGTCACACAGAGGTGACTTTACCTGTTGGGTCCAGAGCCCCCAGGTGCCTGGCCATCTACTACCAAATGAAAATACAGCTGCTGGCTCCACTGAACACAATGGACAATCACTCTCAAAATATACTTCATCTGAGCAAATCATATGCTTCATATATATAATACACACACACACACACACACACACACACATATATATACACACACATATGTATGTGTATATATATACTTAATATATATTTATATCAGCTGTTTCATGGTCTGTTAAAAAAAAAAAGATTTTTTTTTTCCAAAATACTAGCCCTCTCAAGTTCTCTCTGGACTTGAAACCCAGTCCAACTAGTGGATCTTTACCTTCTGCATCCAAAGACTAGAGCTTCCCCGTGCATTGGTTCAATGCCCTCCCCCAGGGCAACTCTCCTGACCTCACCCAGAACGAATGTGGTCCTTGAACTTCCTGCAGTCTTGCACTGCCCAGATGGGGGCTGCGTGGACCGCAGGGGCTGCTTGCCTCACTGTGGGTGCTGCAAACACTGGCAGAGGACCGTCATCTCTGCATTAGGATTTTCTAACACAGTGCATGCATTCATAGGCCTGAGGCAAGGCAAGGGGATACAGTCTCCTGTTCACACCTTTGATTAAAATGTGACTAAAATGTGTAAACCATTTTGTTTTCTTCTTCTTTTCCTTGTGTCAATTCGATAAAGGTACTACTTTTCTTCCCCTGCTCCATCAGGGTTTGAGGAAAGATGCTGGACTGATAGCCCTAGTTCCTAAGGTCCAGAGGTTATAAAGGAGCAGACATCCTTTTTTTCCCCCCTAATCTGCCAAGACATTTGGGAGGGCAGCAGGAGATGATTCCTCACATTTATGGGCAGGAACAGCCGCAGTTCCAGGGTTTGAGAAAGGACTCATGCTCCAAGGTCCAATCAGACCTTGTCCTTTCCACTGAAGCAGCTAACAAGGGATACTTGAAACATGAATTTTGGTCACTTTGCTCTCTCTCAAAGGATTACAATCTTTCTGCCATCCTGCTTCTCATCCTTCTTCCCCCCAGTTTATTTAAGGCCTGGGCCTGGATGCTCCTGACATGCTCATCCGCCATAACAGCTTGGGCTTGACTTCGAGCCATTGATCTAGGTGGTTGACTCTTGCTTTGAGCAATGTTCTGCAGGATTTTTGGACTGATGGTCACTGGATACATATGCTGTGAGTCAGAAACCTCTGGGACACCCCAGCCTCTAGAGCATGAGCTTTTCAGTCAATCTGCTTTAACATGGGTCCAAGCCAGAACATGTCGGACTGACTGTTTTTAGCCTGGCCATTGTTGGTGAGTGTGGGCTTCCCTGCATCGCTCTGGCTCTGTGTATGCCTCTGAGTTTGGGAATTATTTGATTACTGTGTTAATCTCCCCAAGTGTCTGGGAGCCACAATAGAAGGTCAAGTCAGACGTAAAGGCCCGGCTCCTGCTGGTGCTCTGGAGTGAGTGCGAATAGGTCAGACTTATCTCAAGAAAACATAGCTCCAGGAATGGCGTGACCCCTGTTGTCAACCTGTCTGGCCTCCCTTTCTCATTCCCCCCCTGCTTACTGCCAGCAGGAGCCTCTGTGATGCACAAAGCCCTCCCCAGGGACCATTGCTCCTTCCTTCCTTCTCCCTGTTCCTCCTTCCACCTTTGAAGGTCTCACATGCTCCCAGCACAGCACCTGGGGCCGAGAGYGAGCTGAGCTCGCAGAGGGGCCTCAGCAAAAGTCCTCTCCCATCCTCCCCGCTGCGGTGTGTGGCTGGCTGGCTTCAGACCTGTGGTGTAGCCCCTTGGAAGCTTTTGAGGAGGAGGGGTGGACAAGCAACGCGGTTCTGCTCGGGAACAGATGTATTTACATTGCCGTCTGTGATTGAGGGTGTGGTTTCAAAGCTGGCTTAACTCTCTTGGAAAAAAGCATCTGGAGAAAATGGCTCTCCTGCCTTCTCCCCTCTTACTTTGACTATGCATACCCTCTTTTCTTTTCTTTTCTTTTCTTTTCTTTACTTTACTTTTCTTTTCTTTTCTTTACTTTACTTTTCTTTTTTCTTTTCGCTGGGATAGTTTTCAGCCAGATCATCTCCAACCTGCCACCTGCCTGCTCACACTGCCATAGGAAGCCATGGAAACACAGAACCAGGATGGAGGGACCATCGCATTTGGTGGCAGCAGAAACTTAGACCATTGGGAACCAGTCCTGAGCCCACCCACTCCAGGTACCTCCCTCTCTTCATGCTGGAGAGTAGGGGCATGTTTTTGCATCTATGTTTTTACATCTATGACATCTATGTCTCTGCATCCATGCAAGGCATGCTCCACACCTCTCCAGAAAGCCACACAAATATGTGGGGGAAGATTTTTGCCACATAATTGCTTGTGTGTAGGAATGGATGCAGCACAAATGAGTCAGCGGTTCTGTACGTACCCACACATGTACGCACATACGTGCCTGTGGGATCATCTGGGTTTCTTGTATGGTGACATCCACGGAGGTGTCTGTGTGCCACAGCACAGATTTGCCTTTTCCTTGTCTGGGCTGAGTTTGATGAGTCCTCTTTCTTCCATCCTGGAGCTGGGAGTCAGACCCACACAAGCCACTCTGTTCTTGTGTACCTTGACTGGAGGAAAAGAGGCTGGAAGAAACAGTAGGACTGCAACAACCTGCAGTCTTCTCCACTCCCCACTCCCAGCCTATTTCTTGACACAATTCTTATATAGGACAAATTTCTGTTGCAATCATCTGTTAGGTTAATGAAACTCTGAATCAACCCCCCTTTTCTCCCTTCCTGCATGGAAAGCATCCCAGCAGGCTAAGCAAATCCTGGGTATCTGTTATCTGCTGTGAGGGAGGCACCTTCCCAAGGGCACGTGTGGGAACACAGGCTATAGTGGCCTGCAGGGAGAGGGCTGATTGATAGGGAACCTCTGTAAATGTGTGTGCACAGACACTCACACACACACACCTACATTCTCACCCAGGACATTAGGAAGAGGAGGAGGGAGAGATGGGATTTCTCTTACCCAGTATACAGCAACAACCCTGCAAGGCACAAGGAGATAACAGCCAGGGCAGTGACTTGTAAATGGGTGAGAGCTTTCAGACATTACCTGGGAAGGTATTCCCAGGCCTCATATTCTGTGCGGCCCAAACTGCCTGGTCCGCTGGTGCTCTGGAGGGTGACCACTCTCTGTGTTTCTCCGAAGAAACCACCGAATTTGGAGAGAGGCTCCTCCCTTCCTTTGAGAGCATTTCTATGCAGGAATGGAGCTAATGTGCAGCAATCCTGATTGCAGTTTTATCTGAGAGTGGTGAACACCTTTTAAACCTGCCAATGCTGGACTAATCAGTGTATTTTCTAACATGGTGCTTTTCATCATTCGAGGTTGGCCCTGAGGTCCTTACATGTTCTGCTTTTAGAGCTGATGGAAATTACTGATCTAAGACTTCAGTATATTAATACTGTGTATTTGGTTTCCTGACACTACTTTTGAATCAAAGGATTGCAGCTTAGCTGGCAATGGGGTTAGAAGAGACTTTCCCTTTGCCTTTTATGTTCAAGTTAGCATGCTGAAGGAGCAGAGTTAGTAATGGGCACCTTTATCACATCCCAGATCTGAAAAGATGCTGGCCTTGTTTCTGCAGAGGCACTGAATTTATTAGGAAACAGTGAAAATGGAATATTCTCTAGTTCTGTTCTAGTTTTGGGCAGGGATGTAGCAATGGGTTCTGTATCATAAAGACCTATGATTTTTGCCTAGAGATGGAGCTGGGTAGAAATGCTAGACTTGGACTGATCTTTCTGTAAAAATAGAGGCAAGCTGGAAGGGGCTGGGGGGTAGGGAAGCTGAGTATGAGTTATTCAGAATGGATCTATTAGTCCTGTCTGGAACTAGCACTAATAACAACAATAGTAATATTCATCATCATCACAGCATTCAGATGTCAGTTTCCATCTAGCAATTTCTGTACGCGCGCTGACTCATTTATTTTTCCTTGGTGAGACAGGGAGGAATTGTTAGCCCATTGCAGATGTGGGGAACCAGACATCACAAGCCATCCAGAGAATTGGTGGTAGGATTTAGTTGATAAGTTTGTTCCAGTCTTCTGGTTCCACGTTCAGAAGACTCTGCATGACAGGTGTCCACAAAAAGAAGACAACTCTGTCATGGTTGCAGTAATTTGCTGCTTGTTAAGCAATCCAGGAAAGGCACCAAGGACTTGGTGAATCACAGTAAGTGCCTCTCTGAAACTGTTGAGATGATTTTTCCCTAGCAAGGCTCTTAGAGTGCACGAGCACATGGGAAGGTATTTACCATCACTGTAGGCTCCTGAAGTCATGCTATGGACTTCAATTTTCAGTGCTGAGGCTCTGGCACTTTTTGGTGGGACTAAATCGGCTAAGAAGCATATCTAAGCATGGAGCCATCCATATTGGCACTGTCAGGTGAAGTGTAAGCCACCGAGTGCAATGAAAGGCAGGCTCATGGTTGAAGTTGTTTTCCCAGGGCAGCCTCCCCTGCTCCCAGCTGTGCTTGTGCTGGGCAGGACCCTCTTTGCAGTGATGGGACCGTTGCGTCTGCAGCTCCATGTCATTGCTGGCATTCTTGCCTGAATTCAATAGCAGCCATTGTCCTGGGTAAAGGTCACCAAAGCCAGGCACGCAGACAGCAGTGAGCATGGAGGCTGCTGCTGGAACAACTGAGCACGGGGAAGGGAAGTGGGGCCAGAGGGCAGAGGTGGCTGAGATGATGGAAAGGGCAAGGCCATCAGAGAAGGTCTGGGTTGCCTCCTGCTTAGGGGAGGCTTGGGGCCCTACAGATTGCAGTGAAAAATCAGATGATTTCCACAGGCTGAGTTTGCATTTCGTGTGAGCAGGACTCAGCACAGCACCCGGACCCTTGCTGGGAAATGTCTAGCACCAGAGAGTTCAAGGCCTTCCTAGGGAATCTGCTTTTCCCATAACTGGCTGTGCTTTTCCTTTCTTCTTGTCTTCAGTGCAGCATTTGCAAGACTTTAATGTCTTTAGCACCACACCTACAGCAGACATCACCTAGTCTCTTCTTACACTTTTCAGTCCCCAGACAAGTGCTGTGATTTAGTATGTCTCATCTTGTGCTGTGTGACACAGTGAAGTAATGTCCTCTGCACAGGATCTGATCGCCTTTATAGTCCCAGTGGGGTGCTGTGTCTGCAACCCTGGGAACTTTTATGCCCATCCAGCTAGAACTTTTTTCTCCAGCCTGTTAAGGTTGGGTCACTGTGCTTCTTAATCAAGCTTCACAAAAAAGTAGCACTGCAGCCATTCTGGCAGTCATTTCCTTTCCCCTCATCCCCCCTCTCTGGAAAACACACTGGAATTTCAGTAACAAATATTCCTCCAATTTCACGATCAGGTGTCTGGGCTGTACGTTCCACACTGGTTTCTGTTATATGGCTTCTGCCAGCCCAGGGTGGGTGTCTTCTTCCACCAGTCTCTGCCTGTGAGTATATCCGTGAAACCGCTCACAAAGGAAGGTAATTGCCAGCATTTTTTCCTAATCTATTCATAGTTCTGTAGGGCTTTAGTCAATGCTCTGGAAGCATATGCCATTGGGTGATCATCTTGCATTTGAACAGCTGCTAATCTCTGCAAATTTGCATCCACTGAGGTTTTAGCCTCTTTGTTAATCTCAGGGCATTTGATTTTGGGGTTTCTATAACAAGTATTTTTTAATTTTCAAAAGCAGTTCTCTTCTCATTATCTGAGGGATCACCCTGGGACAATCATTCTTGAGGGGGAATAGAATGGAGATAAATTAGAGATGCATTTAATTTTAATTCATTTAACATGCCCAGGATGAGCTGGAAGGTGGGCAGGGCAGCCAGGGAGAAAGAAAAGTGAGTGGATCAGTTTGCCCCCAGGTACCTGTTGTGAGAGGCCTGGCTCATTACATTATGAAACATCCTCATTTAGGAAAGATCACAGGCCTTGGTTTTGCCCTAGACCCTGTGGAACCTTTCTGTGCCCCTGGATATGTCTGCAAATCTCCAGAAGGCTCATCTAGTTCAGGATCCTTCTCCCTGAGCTATCGCCTCCCAGCCTTCTCCCTGTCCTTCTTCTGCAACCGGGGGACAAGAGGGGAGAAGGCAGAGCTGCCTTTCCATACCCTCTGCCTGCAAAGCAAGGTCCACCTAAACAAGCTGCCAACAGGAGACCACTGTGAGGGGAGACTGTGCTGTGCTGTTCACACTGAGCCAGTAAAGCTGCCAGAGTCCAACTTCTGTTGAACCTGTTTGAACCTGCCCTTGGATTCTGCCAGGCTTCTTTACATTGGCACCAGCTCCTTTTCAATGAAAAAATAAGGGGACTTTCCCAGGCATCCTACTTTAGTGGTACCAAAATGAGACAGCTCTGAGAACGGACTGTTCTGAGCTACAAATATCCTTCGCCTTCTCCAGGCTTGACTCTGCAAGAAGCTTTGGTGTCTGCTGCTATTTGGGTGAAAGTTCCTTTCTTTGGCAGATATCTTCTCCAGAATCCAGGTATGACTGCTGGCCAATGTTTTTGCAAATCAGCACATCATCAGCAAGCATTTCTAAGTTCTCAAGAACTTCAAAGGTTAGAGACATGCTGCTATGAAAGACCTCAGTTACTGAGAGAGTGCTCCTGAGCTTACAGCCTCCAACATGAAGGAAGAGAAGGGAGATATTTGCACTGTCTTTGTCTTTTGGCTCTACCAAAGCTTTTGTCTCCATTCCCATGCTGAGCAGACCCTTTTATTTTGATTGTCTTATGTGCATTTCATCAGAGGGGTGTCTGTGTTACCTAAAATCCCCAAAGTGCTATCAGAAAGGGACTAAGCAGCAAAATCAAATAATTTCTTTAATAAATTCAGATGCCAAGCTGGATCCTGTTGCCAAAATGGAGGTGCTTAGAACCATCCGAGATGCCCTGGGATATCTGAGACATGTAATTTTGAGGCCAGCAGATCTGCCACAGGACTTATTGGAGACCCACACTCTTCTGGAGTGGCAGCTGTAGGCCAGGCAGGATACTCTACTGCATCTAAAATGAAACTGGACACCAGTATTTGGGCAACTGCATCAAACCACAGCTGAGTGAATTATGTGTGCATCCCCAGCTAAAATGAAACTACCTCAGGATGAATAAAAATCCAAGAGCTGAATAAACACAGCATTAGCAAGCCTTGCGAGCACCCTGTCTTCTCTGCCAAATCAAATCCAGTCTTTGCACTAGCAATGAATCGAGCTGCTTGTCAGTTCTGCAACAAAATAATTTCATCCCTGCTCAGGCTGGCCATCTGTTCACTCTTCGGATTCACATGATTTTATTCTGTAGCTCTGTAACCTGATGATCAATAGCTTCACCATTTCTGGCAGCTGCTATGCTGCATAAAATCTTTCCCAAGTGCTCCTCTTACATGGATGGATGGAAGGAGCCTTGAAATTGCACAATCGTGGTGACCAGCAGTTTCTTCCTGCTGCACCAGGATGGAGCGTGGGTCTCCAGTGTCTCTGTCTGTCTGTCCCACATGGATCAGCACAGACTATTGCAGCTTTTCTGCCTGCCCTTTAAGACCTCACTGCTTTAGGGGCACCTAAACACTTGTGGTCACCTCCTCCCATCCTCAGCCATTAGGCTCAACTTGCTTTTGTGCTGCCGGAGATTTAATTGACTTTGATCACTGTGTAAGCATGCTGCAACTCAGCAATGGTGATAAGAGCCTGAGCTTTATTTCTCGGCCTCAGTTACATGACACTGATCAAGGCTGTGACAAGTTATATCATTATCGTGTGGCTGGGGCCACCATGAATTGCCTGTGTTGGTTACTCAGCATGTGCTAGGATTTGCACAAAAGCATGATACCCCAGAGCAGAGCAAATGGATTTCACTTCCCAGTCAGAGGAAGTGTGTGTGTGGGGGGGGGGTGGTGGAATCAGTGTGTCCTGTGAATTTGGGGAGAGGCACAAAACCCAAAGAAGAGGAGAATGCTGGGCTGGGTGCTCAGGTAAGGATTGAGGTGCACTCAGTGTCTGCACATAGGCATGATGGGGATGGTGACTTAAGAGCAACAGGGCAGGGAGTGCCATGGTCGGGACACCCTATCATGCCCCTGCATGGCAGGAGATAGGGGAGGAGAGTGGTGAGGAGGTAAGGCCCTCTAAGGAACAACAGAGCATTGAACCTGCCATATCTCTCTGGAGCAAGGGAAACGGAAAGGTGATAAGAGCCCTCTCGGATGAGGAATTCCGTCTCACTTTTCCCTTTCTGTTTGCTTTTCATCAGAGATAACGTGAGTCTCAGGCAGCTCACCTGGACGCCACACTGCCAGCATGAGAAAGAACAGCTACAACTGCCTCCTCATCCCTGCATCAGCCCTGCCAACTCCCCCCACGCATGCTCCCACACGTGCTGTGCTCTCTGGCCAGACATAGCTGCGGTGGGCTCCTACAGAAACAGCCTGGTGACAGCCCTGTCTCCTCTCCCTGCTGCTGACCTGTGTCCTCACATCCCCTTGTTCCCTGCATGATGTCCAGACACTTTACGTGAGGAGCTGTAACATGAAGAGCAATTCGGAAAAGAGAAACAAGATTATGGGCACTAAAGCCAAGACTGATAAAGATGGCAGAATATTTGGATCACATTTCATTGCTGCCCTTACCTGGAAGGGAGCGGGGAACATCTGAATGCCTGCCTGTTCTGTCTCAGGCCTGGGTTACACAGTAGGTCAGGAAAATCAATCTCTCCTGGCCCTCAAAATCCTTGCATCCTCCAGACGAATGGCATGGTGATGGTCTTCCAGCTACTGACCCCCCCCCCCCTCCTGACCCCTTCAGATCTCACAGCCCACCAGCTGGGACACTGTGAGGCTGTCACACCTTTCTGTAACAGTGATGATCTGTACTTACACCCATGGTACCAAATACAGACAGAAGTGCCAGCTGCAGAGCCGAGTTCAAGAATACAGTGAGCAATGCAGGCCACCCATGACAACCCTGGTGCATACACAGCCAAAAGAGAGCAACAGGACTGATACTGCTGACTATGGTTAACTGGAGGGCCCTAGCAAAGACTCCTTCAGGCTTTGCCTAATGAGACCACATTCTTAATTCCCAAAGGCCCTGAGTCTATCTCCTACCTGAACCATCTCCAGAAGAAGAGGCTAACTTCCAGACTCGCTTTCCTAAAACCAAGGAAGACTATTGTGACTACTTAGTCTGATTCCCTTCCCCTCTGCCCTGCATGACACAGTCCAGAAAATCTTGCCTGCCAGTTCCTTCCCTCAGCCTATATATCTTGGCTGTGATGACTCCAGCAACAGATCCTAGCATTGTGACACAATGACACAGTGACACAGTGAGGTGCAAGCACGTTACAGGCTCTGTGGCCAACCTGAGCCAGCTCTCTGGGAGATGGGAAGAAGACAGAAATGTTGCAATCAGTTAGACCCATTGAGGCACAACCTGTTGCCAATATTCTCAAGAAAGGTTCAGCTACACAATGCTTGGGAATCCCAGAGCATGACTGGGCTTGCTGGTTGCCTCCTCAGCAGATGCGACTGATGAATAGAGGGTATTAGTCTGGCTGGAGACTTGGGTTGTGGTGGTGCCCCAGTTTCACACCTTGCTAGTGCTGTCTACATCCACCTACCAACACAGGAGAGATCAGCCATTTTGCTCTGGCAGTTCAAGAGGAACAACAGGGAGATTTGAGGTGAACGCACACATCCAGGCCAGGATTTACCCATGATTTCTTGGTGTAAGAAGCAAATGAGGTAAAAAAAAACAAAAACACAAGGAGAAAATGATAGATGATGGAACAACACAGCCAAAGCATGGAGCTGGTATTTTATCCTTAGCTGGAACAGGGCACAAACCCTTGGAGTGGAAGAGGGATTCTTGCTCTGGCCAAAGCAGGCTCTGGATGTCACTGAAATCGGCATGACCCTTTGGAGGTACAAAAGACCAAAGCTGGAATACAGTCCTTATAGGAAGAGATTCTTGTTTGCCTTCAAGTGAGACAACTCAAAGATTTCTCTGTCCCCTGGAGTGCCCAATCTGTGTCACTCAGCTATAGGCAGAGCCCAGACCCCCAGACCCGTATGGTGGAGAGGTTGGCATATGCATGCCAGGATGCCCTTAGATGGGCTGGTGCTGCCTTGTCCCTTAGCCATCCTGTGCTCTGATTCATTCATATTTCTTGTTGTCCTGGCCAAAGGGAGCACTGAGAAGGTGGCAGGAAGAGAGGATGACTCAGGCCCAAAGCCCAGGTGGCTGTCCTAGCTGAGGGACACCTGAAGGCTTCCGGACTGGCAGGAAAGTGGTAGGAAGGGCAAATGTTCCCAGAGGAGCAGTGCGGAATAACCGCAGAATAACAAGGGTTTCCCTGCCTCATTGTGTGCCTCCGCATCTGGGAAACTCATCAAGCCCACGCTGTAGAGTGAGCTCATAGGCAGGGTGGGAAGACAAACTCACAGGCTTTGTCCACCCTAAAATTGCCTCCAGCCATTGCTTTGGATCCCTATCGTGCTGCTGACTCCAGTAACTGAGCTAGCCTGATGCAGTTACTACCACTGCATCACCCTGGCCCAGTTGTGGGGGGATGAGAAGTCAGGATGGTCCTCAGCAAGCACACTCTGCCTCTGCAAGCATTCCCAGTGCTCTGTTGCACCCACCATCAAAATCACCTCCCTGCTACTGCCACAGCACACCTCCATGCCAACGCCCCCGGAGACAAGTGCTCAGAGGAAAGGCGGAGAGAGAGCGCTTGGTGGGGGCGCAGAAGGAGGGCATGAAGGGAGAAGTAGGTATGGATGAGGGGATAGGAGATGGTCATCAAGAAAGGGGAAGCTGGAGCCAGCCAGGGAAAGCTGGGAATGGGATTCAGAGAAGTAGGTGAGATGGAGGTGGAACTGCTATGTAATGGATTAATTAATACTGTATGTGACCTAGCAATTGAGATAGATTGTACAGCAAGATTAGAGGTCATGGAAAGTGTATTGCAAGCCCTGCATTGCTTTTATTCACTGGAGACTGTTGGAAAAACAAGCAGGAAGGCAGCACAATGGGTCCCCCAGTTACGGACATCTCGGCACACATTTGAAAGACAATGGAGAAAACGATTAACTCCAAGAGTCCTCTATCCTGTCTCCAGTAAGATGCATGCCTTGTTTTGCCTGGCAAGGAGCTAGGGATCAAAGGGACAATGCCAATTAAAAAAAAATCTCTTAGAAATTTCTTCAGGGGAAAAAGGGGGTGGAGAGAGGGGAAGAATGACGCAGCCACCAGGATTAAAGCACAGCCTGAGTAAGTTGGGCCTTCATCAGATGTGGGGAATGTTAACTTGAAGAGGAAAGCAGGTTTGCACATGGCCTGGTGTAGTGTTGTAAGATCCGTTGGCCCTAAATAAGGGGTGCTTTGCTTCAAGGATGTGGTCTGGTTACTGGTTCTCATGCTTCCTGGAGGGGACAGACCCCCAGCAGTGCTAAAGATCAACCAGGCCCACAGAGGTGTCTTGCCTAGTCACCAAGGGCTGAAGTCCATGTCTTGGTCAGCAAAAGGGCTAAGTCCAGACAGGATGACTAGAAATCCAAGTGCTACGGAGGAGAGGGCACTCAGAGAGAGAGCAAGGACCATGGGAGTAGCTTGTTTAGGACAACGAGATCATACAGCAATGAGGGGACTGCTGGAAAGGGAAAGATGGGGCAGCTGATGAGCTATATCTAACTCATCTCTTACCCCACATACTGTCACTGTTACTCCATGCTACTGAGCCAAGGGTATGGCTGGCTGGGCGCAAGCCCACACTCCCCATAAGGACTCTGTCTGCTGTCAGGCTCTGAAGACAGCCACGACAAAAAGCTGCTCTGATGCCATGACTTCCAAGAAGTGCTGAACTCCTGCAAAGCCACAGCCAGCTGGCAGCTCTGGGGAGCTGTGTCTGATCTGGGCCCCTGGAGATGGGAGGGTGGCAAGAGGGGATCAGGACCTGCAGCATCTTGTCCTGCTGTGGCACTTGGTCTCTAGCCTAAGCAGGGGCTGGCAAGCACTGAAAGGAGAAGGTCAGGAGCATCTTTGCTTGAGGCCTCCTCTTGGAGTCCACAGGTCTCTCCAGGAGGGAAACTGGCAGCCTGCCGCATATCCTAAGTAGATTATCTGATTAAATTGCTCTTCCATTGGTATCCCTCTTTCTTCTAAGAGATGGTGTCTTCCTTTCCTAGGGACCAGGAAAGCTGTACATCCCTCCTCTTGTTCTCAGACTGCCACATCCCCACTCGTGACCACAACCCCCCTTTTTTGGATACCCATCAGCAGTTCACAAGGCTTTACTGAGTATTTTAAAGTTCAGACATTTGTCAGTAGGGAGGGAAGAGGGACCCTGAGGGGTTCTACCACCTACCCTGCATGAGATGACCTAAGTCCTTCGGCTTCAAGCAGTGGCCTGTCTGCAAGACAGAGGCAGGCCAAGAAGTGTGAACATGGCACCTTGGGACTTCTGATCCCCATGCAGGCAGGGCTTCCCTGTACCTCCCTGGAAAAGCACTGCCAGGGTTTGCAGCTGACTTGAGCAATGGTTAACTCCCACTCAGAGAGGTAGTGGAAATGAATGGGCTAATGCTCATAAGGTCCCTTGAAAATGAGAAAGGCCAAATATGATATCCACACTAACCCCTTGCTTCTCCTGCAGCTGCAACACTGGCCTGTTTGCTCTGACAGCACTCTGCTCTTCAAACGTCCCCAAGCCTATCACATCGGCCCTGCAGCCTCTCCTGGGTAAGCAGTCTTGCCCCTCTGCTGCTATGATGCTCCCTGCTCAGTCCTTACCCACGTTTCCTGTTTGCATAGGCTTTCAATCACTGATTCTCATTTCAAAATGAAAAAGGAGGGCTGAGGGGAAGCAAACACTACAGGCAGAGGGAGGTTAGGAGAAACAGAGGAGGTGGGAAGAAATGTAGAGCAACCCCTTCTGGGAACACCTGCTGTAAGCAACTCCCTCACCACTGCTCTCCATGGAGAGCCAGGGAGATATCGTCACATCTTGGCTCTGGAGGAGAAGGGATATCCTTAACATCACTTCTTAAGGTATTCTGGCCTAGCATCCTGTCCCTCTTCCTCTCCCTGAGTTCCTGTCCTCTGGAATGAGTGGTGACCTCAGCTCTCTCAATGAGTTTTTGGATGCACAGATACAAGACCTCCCATGGTCCCTTCTAGGCCAGTGGGCTACTTGGTTCATTTCCTAAGTCTAGAAATAACCTGTTATTTCAGTAGATCCTTCCCATTCCTGAAGTTAGCCTCCCTAAGGGTACTATGCTTTCTGCTTTGACTCATATACCCCCTTCCTTTCCCTCCCCAAGCCAGGAAGAGTCTCAGCCCCTAATACAACAGGGGGTTGTTGGGATGCTATCACATTGCAAAGAACTGGAGCAGTTCCCAGCTGAACAGGTCCTCCCTGGAGGAACACAGTCCTTTACACAGCAGGGAGATTGTGCCATCCTTATCTTTCAGCACTCCTTCATGTACCCCAGCTTTCCTTGTCCACTGCTCTCTGTCCCCCTAGCTTGATATCAGGGGCACTCCTGTCCTTAGAGGTAGTCTGACCATCTGCTCTCTCTATCCAGTATGGTTTTTGGAAAAAAAAAACCCTTTACTTGACCCCAAGAACGTGCCTGCTCTAATCTCCATTCAGCACAGGCCATTGCCCATCTCCCCTTTCTCTTCGTGACCTTCCACATTTCAGTTTCCAGCCCTGCGCCTGAGCATGACAGCCTCCACAACTGGTCAACAGCAAAATTTGCCTCCAGCCCTGGCTCCAAGAAATGCCAGCCCCTGGGTGCTGCTCTTGTTCCTCAGTTGTATCTTGGCCTTGCTCCCATCCCTGGTGATTCCCAACCCTCCTTTCCTTGGCAGCCTCACCCCTACTCCACTACATCTCCCAGTAAATGCTACTCAGTAAGAACAGCCACAGTGCTGGATCCAGTTTCCAGAGCATTTATCTCATGCCAGGCTTCATCTCTCAGTATCCAAAACACATCCTCAATCCTCTTGTATTCTGATTAAACATCTTTGCCCAGCTCTTCCAAGGAGCCAGGCAACAGACGAGGCAAGAGTCTACAAAGCAAATGAAAACTTTTGTGTCATGGTCTTATCCACGAGTCCTTCATGGATGCTGACAAAGTCAACTGTGCAACACTGAATAAGATATGGGCTTTATGTGCTATAGAGAAGAGCAAACCAAGGTATGTAGGGTCTGAATGTGTTGTTAATGGCTGATATGTGTCAGTGATTGATAGACACAGAACCCCAATTTTCTTCTTCCTGAGCCCCCAGTTTCCAAGCTGGGTCAGTGACAAGCGCTCAGTTTCCTGCAAGCCAGCCTCCACCTGTGGCATCCTACCCTTAACTGGAAGCCCTGGGTTGTGTGGACCACCTGCAAACACTTTCTCCTGCTCTCCTGGGCCAGCAGAGCCCTGTGGCCTTGACGCGGGACATGCTGCCTGCTGGGGCAGAGCCTGGCTCCTGGATTGACGGATGGCAAGCAAATACGGTCCATTGAGGAAGAGCAGGTGCAGATAAATTTGGAGTTTAAGAAGCCGGAAGAGGATTCACAGCCTAGTGGAAACCAGCTGCTGATGCTGGAGTAGCTTGAGGGAGAGAGAGCACTAGCAAAGTGAAGGGCAGGGCTGCAGGAGCTGAAAGAAGGATTAAACAGGGAGCAACAGGAGGGGGTGAAGTCAGTGAAGAGCATCCGGAGTTGATACTGAGGTAAGGTAAATCCTCATATAGTAGTTCCTGCTCTGCTCTGGGAACAGACAAACAAGGCCTTCCTTCCTCTCAGCTTCCTCCTCATCAGGAACACTCCTTTTCGGGAGAAGAGGACAGCCAAGCCGCTCCTCCCATGTTGCTCTCCGCATCTGATGGTGGTGACTCACCTGGCCCTTACTAGGCTCCTTGTTTTCACATCTCCCTGCCAAGTGCCATGATGGAGGGCAGCATGGGGAGCAGAGGCAGAGTGGCAGGGAGAGAAAGGGCTGGTCTGGCTGTGCAGCTTGGGACCCACGTGGGGGAATATGCAGCATTACCCCAGGGTGGCACAGAAAGGCCGGGCAGTGTCTGGTGCTGGTTTGGTCAAAGATTGCAAAGTACCTGCTTGCATCCCAGCATGGTAAAGTTACGGCTGCTATTTTAGGCTGGAAAAGGGCAGAAAAATAGACCCAAAATCTCAGTGCAAAGCCACAACGTGCATTTTACCAGGTGCCAGCTCCAGTGCTGGTGAGCCTGAGATACAGTGCTCTGTGGACTGGTGGCTGTGGACAGGGACTGCTTGTGACTCTGCAGGGTGCAGGCTCATGCGCTCCTCCTGGCCCTGGGTGAGAACAGCAGCCAGGCTCTCTGGCCTTTTTGCTCAAAGTTTCCTTTTGTGCCTGCAGGACAGAAGGCCCGTTGTGTGTGCGAGACACAACGACAGCCTCCCTGGCATTTTGGGGTGAAGGGGGGAGAGCTGTGAGATGGTAGTGAGACCCGCGCCCACGCCACTGCAGCATGCTGCTGTATTCCCACGGCCATCCTCGGTCTGCCGCAAGAGCTGAAGCTCTTGTTGCATTGGGGGCCGGGTTAAATGAAATCTCCCAGGGCCTTCCTCCCCAGGGCATCTCCATCACCAAGACCAGACCAAAAGCATTTGTGTTAGCCCATCGCTTCCTCATTTCCCTACCCTGGGCTCCTCTGCGGTCTCCTTTCACTGCTGGGGGCATGATAGGTCTAGCAGCGATTTTGCAGCTTCATTGACCTCTAGAGAAATCCTGATTTATTTCATCAAAGCCAAGTTTTGGCATCCACGAAGGCAGCATTTTGCCCTGCTGGGAGTTCCCAAGAGCTCTGCCCATTGGCCTTGGGGTGGAGGGAGGTCTGGAAGGAGATATAGTTTGCAGGACTGGAGGGAGGTGTGCTGTAGGCTAGGACTGACGTGACTTGTTGGAGCTGTCTGCAGTGTAAGCGCGTGCACAAGCCCTTCTGAATCTCCTTCTTTGTTTCCCGTGGTCACGTCAGTGGCTCTTCATTCTCTCCAGGAGATGATTCTGCTTCCGTTGCTGCAATTTCCTGTGTTTCTCTCTCTCCCTCATGCCTGTAGAGCTAGGCAACATCAGCACAAAAACAGGATTTGAGCTGCTTGAGAATCACCCTGATAACAATGACTGAGGAGACAGTAGTTTGTCTGGGATCTTCCCCTGAGTCAGACCTAGCCGGGGCCCCCAGCTGGCTTCTGCCAACCTCTGGCACCCTTGTGCCTAGACAGCCCTGGGACCATTTGCACAAGGTGGGAATTTCAGGCAGGAGAATAAGCAGCTAGAAGAGGGAACTCCTAGAGCCTGCTGACAGGTCCATCCATCCCCACACCTTGGCCACAATGGCAAGCAAAACCAGTCCAGACACTATCCCCATGACAGCCCCCATCTGCTCCTGAAGTCAACAGAGCAGCAGGGACCAAGCCACGTCCTTCCTTTCAAATCCAGCTCCATTTCTTAGGGGAAAGAGCATTTTCAGGGGGCAGCTGAAAGCAATTGCAATCCAGCTTCATCCATGGACAGAGCTCAAGGCAGCTCTGGTTTGCAGGCAGGACTCAGGAGCTTGGGCACTCTCTTGTGCTAATGTGTCTAAGGAACACCTCGCACCCTGCTGGGGCAGAGGTGGTCTGCAGGTAGGCATGACCAGAGAAAATGTTCCTTAGCTGTCCCTCACTGGCTGGTATTTTCTCTGAGAGGGATACAAATTCCTGTAAACATGCTCCCATACTGTCCTGCCTGGACATGCACATCTGTCCCTCAGCCCTGGCATGCCCGAGGGAGAGCTGGAATTGCTTWGCATCCCGGATGGAGATTTGAGATTTGGGGAACACTCAGACCATGGACAGATATCTTCACCTAGACCAAGATCTGCTCCTGGAAGAGCTCCTGGTCCCCAACTGCTCACCACCACACCCTTCCTAGAAGCTCCTATCCTTCCAGAATGCTGATGGAGCCATGGATAAAAGCATTGCTTGGTTTTCTTCGCGCAAAACTAGCCAGTGAAGCTCATGCAAAGAAAGAAGGGGCCTAGCAAGCCTGTCTGATTTTGCCTGAAGCAAATTAGGAAGCACATGCACAAACTGATCTGCTGGCAGATCTAGAGGCAGTGACAAGCACTGGGAAAGCTGTAGAGAGGGAGCACAGCTGGATCCCAAAGATGTGTCTATAGCCTTGCTCTGGCTTGTTTAACAAGCTAGGTTCATGCACATGCGTGTGTCTGCAGCCCATCCCCCTTGCAGGTGCTTTCTCACCTCTAACCAAGTGCTCCCTTCTCACATGGCAGAGAACTGCAGTTTGGGGGCTGGAAAGCTAACGCCTGTTAAGACTGTAGTGCTTATCTATACACAGCCACGATCCCTCATGCAGGAACTAAAGGAGATCCAGCTTCAAACAGTCCTAGGTGAGATCAAAATCAACTGGACAGGGACCCTAGCCAGCAAAAACTGACTTTGGAAAACAAAAAACATCTGAGCTCTGTCTCTACTGGCTTTATGGTCTGGAAACCACTTTGCCTCACTTTAATGGTGAGCATCATGGTGTCTGTTTCCTCCTGGAGCTTCACCAGGGCAGCACGTGCCTCGGTGGTAGAACAACACAAGAGAGTCRCCCTGCATGATGCTTGGAGACAGAGAACCTCAAAGAAGTTCTGCTGCAACCCCCAGCAGATGCTGGCCTTGCAGACAAAAGCTGGGAGTGGGAAGCTGAGTCCAGCCTGATGTCTACAACTCTTTCCCTTCACTGTGGGCTGTGAAAGGCCCCATCCCCATTATACTTGATAAAGCAACCTGCAGTAGTCCCTCCAGCCTTAGACCTGACCTTGCTGCTCTGAGCAGAGAGGATCGCTGCACTTCGCAGAGGCTCTGGGGTGTCCAGCAGATGTCCAGGACCTGGAACAACCCACAGGAGCAAAGCCAACCGTAGGTATGAGGCTGTCCTGTGAGGACAACAGGGTTATAGTCCCAAATTTATCAACGGTGCTGCTTATCCATGATTTCATGGTGAGAGTGGAAGAGCTGAACTCTGAACTTTGGCCAGCATAGGAGGTCTCTAACCAACAGAGACAGGAAATAGCTACAGTGAGCTAATAAATAAATGGTGCAACTGTAGCTCTGCCTTACATGGTCTTCATGGGGAATTTCCTTTGTTTTTTAGATTGGCTATTTATACCTTGGAGTGTAAAAATGATGTCAATGAAGTCTCCGCTGTTCACCACAAAGAAAACCAGCCCCAAGAATTTTTGCAGGGCTGAGACATCCTTGAACAACTAGCTCTCAGAGACTGTTTACAAGGCTGGAAAAGTCAGCAGGAAACCCAAGCTGCTGTGCGATTCCTGAGGAGTCCCCTCCATTTCCATATACTCCTTTGGAAGTCTGTTGCTTGTTGGTCAGGCGGGCAGTTTTCCCAAACTCTTCTAGGATATGGATCTGCCCCTGTAAAAGTCTGTCTTATCTCTGACAATCCCCCAGAACATCTCTGACTCTCCCAGTCTGTGTTTTTTCCCCTTTTTTCTTCCCCCCTCCTTTTTCTCTTCTCCCCTCTCTGTCCCTTAGCAACTGTCAAGGGAATCAGCTCCAGTGTTGGAGGTCCTCAAATGCAGACCTGTGTGACCGAACACCCTGGTGGTGTTCCCCCAACCTGCCCAGCAGGGACAGGGGAAGCAGGCCATGGGGTTTGCTGCTGCCCTTGGAAAGCTGAGGAGGTGTTTTGGAGAGCTGAGGTCCTAGCTATATGTTGTGCATCATGAACAAAAGAGCTGTTTCCACCACACATGTGTGGGAAATCAAAGGTTAAGCCCAAAAGAAAAAGGTCCATCAGTTCAAGCTGAGTTTGTTTAGCCAGGGCTCTGGCCCAAGGATGCAGGAAAGGGTCCCATGTGTTTCTCAGCTTGTGCTCAGCCCGCACTAGGGTGGGACAGGAAGGTTTGGGTTCTCTTGTGCGGGTTGGGTAGTGGTGGTGGCTTACAGCTTCAACTGGAAAAGTCATTTGCCTGTTGGGCTTCACAGGCTGTCCTGCCTGCTCTTACCTCTCCTCTGTGGTGGAGCTGCCTCACCATCCGGATGCATGCTGTGGGCTGCCCGCAGGATCCTCCTGCCAGCTCTGCCTCTCCAGGTGGGCTGGTGTCACTCCACGTCTTGATCATGTCTTGCCTCATCTGCATGTTTATTTTCTCCTGATTATCAGTTTAACAAACAAGCATTTGTTTAACACCAATTAAGCCAATGTTTCACTATGTGACAAGGCATTTACTGTCATGAAGGGTGTGAGGGAGTGAAGAAAGTATTCAAGGAGGAAGGAGAGAGGGAGAAAAGGGGGATTAAAAGAGCCCATCACACCCCGGGTCATTTTCTTCTTTTCCTGCCCTCCTTCTCTGCTGTGAGGATGCCTGTCTGCAAACCCCCAGAGTGGAGCAACACAGCCCAGCCAGGCCTGCGGCAAGTCCAGGTCTGGTGGGAAGAGCTGGGCAGGAGAAGGAAAATATAACAGAAAGTGGAGAGAGAAGTGAGTGGCCGGTGCCTGGTGGTGGAGGGGGGCAGAAATGTCTGAGCTTAGCGGGAGGGGAGTGGGTGGGAGGAATATCCGCATGGTCCATTTGGCCTGTAGGTACGGCCGGCCGCACTCCTTTCTTGTCACCATGGTTACCCTGCGCAATTAGGAGCTGCAATGATGAGCCCACATCAGCGCTCAGCAGCCAGCGAAACTGCTGCTGCCTGCCCTGGCACCGCAGGCAGGGGCAGCCGGCAGCGGGCGGGAAGGGAAAAGCCAGCTCAAGTTCAAGGGTTGCTGGTGTACTTGAGACAAGAAAAGCTCTTGCTGGTGACACATACATCAGGTGTTTAGAGACGATAACAAAACCTGCCTGAGGTCATCAATATTTAATTAGCAATGGGCTTTGTTAAACATTAATCCCGGGGCCAGGAGGGAGGGGAAAAGCACTGAAGTGAAGAAAGAGGTTTAACTCTTTGCAGAGAAACATGAAGGAGAGGGGAAGCCGCCTGTAAGGAGAGGGACTCTCTGCGATCGGACCCTGTTGAACCCTGTCATTTGATGGGCAGGGCTGGGGGAAAAGCTTTGGGGTACACACACCTCTCGGGGCTCAGTGGGAAAGGGGCATTTTACCATGTGGAAATGAAATAGGTTAAAATCAGACACTCAGCGTTCCTGTACCCAAACAGCCCCAGGGCAGCTGAGCAAAACGCTGTCATGCCGGCCTCTGGGTAGGGAGGGGGTTCGCTTGTCTGGTTTCTGCACCCGAGCCCCCCTGGCCGCGGCCATGCTGGCTGGCGGTGGGGGCACCACCGTGCTTTCTCTCTGGCAGCTGAGTCACGGCCCCGCTACCTTTGCAGGTTTGCACCTGGGCGGTGGAGCGAGCACCGCGGAGGCAGGCGCCTGCAGCCCCCGCTTCGCCTGCCGTCTGCCCTGTTTCCGCCGGTGGCTGCGTCCCTGGTGCCCTGATCCGGCACCCCTGCCCCGGGACGACACGTCTCGTCCTCAGCCCCGGCTGAGAGCTTGGCTCTCCGGCGCAAGGAGGAAGAGGGAGGGTTGGGGGCCTTAGCTAGGGTTTCCCTTTAGGAGGACGGCTCGGGCTGATGAAGAAGGGATGCCGATGGCTCGGGGCAGGGGAGGGGAGGGGATGCATGCATTTTTACCCCCCATGTGACAAGCACGCCTGACACCCCAGCACACTCTGGGGACCCTGGTGCTGCCTGCTCCGGCTGGCTCTGGGGCGCCGCATGGGGGAGGTGTGGGGGGGTCCCTGATCCCCAGCTTTGCAAGAAGCAATGCGCACATGGGAGAGGGGGAAAGAGACATCTCTCTGAGGGAAGTGGACTGCTTTGGGACAGCAGCCTTCGGGCCTTCCTGTCCCCTCCTAGCCCCAGCAGGCTCCTCATGGGAGCAGCAAAGGAAGGAACAAGGGCGCCCAGGATGGGGTCATGATTAATGAGGCTGAATCATCTCGCTTGCGCTGTGTACAGCTGCAAGGGGGAAACCACAGACCCCGAAACAGGGACCCAGCAGCCAGCAGCACAGGGCAAAGGGCAGCCACAACGCTTCGCCGTGGAGCAGGGTGGGACCCGAGGCTCCGCTAGTGCCTCTGCTCCCCCCCTGCAGGAGCTGAGGATGCTGGGCAAGACCCGTCCATCCCTACGGTAGCTGGAGGATGCTGAAGCAGGATCACCCCTACCCCCAGCATTTACCCAAGCTGCCCCAAACCACCTTGGCTGTGCACATACACTGCCAGGCTGCACCAGAGCCCGCTGCATTTCCAGCTGCAGCATCCTCAGGCAAAGAGAGACCTTTTTTTTTTTCTTCCCATTGTTGTCAACCCCTGAGCAGGGAAAATATCCTTGACCTGCTCCTCGCTCCACCAAGGCATCCCCTTCTGCTCCCTGCCACCTCCCTCCTACAAAATCCCCTCTTGGCTGCCCCAGACCTGACACCTGTAATTACTCCTGGAGATCACAGGGACCTGCTGAAAGAGCGAGTGTGAGAGAGGTGAGGGGGGACATGAAAAGCAGCCACGGCCCTTGCCTGCAGCCAGGTCAACCGCTGCCCCAGCAGCCCCCTGCGGCACCAGGGACACCTGAGGAAGGGTGTGCAAGGCAGAAGGGAGAGGAAACTCGCTCAGGAGATGAGCCGTTCAGGATGACCGGCCACGGGGTCGCCTGTCCTCCTCTATCCCCCTATGTAGAGAGGGCCGGACATCTGCCTGGAGGTCATGTTCCTTCCCTCCCAGGTGTTCTTCTAGCCCAGGCTTTTCTTGCTCTAGGAAAGGTGGCTCTGGAAATAAGGCTCAGGGCTCTCCTCATGAGCTTTCCTCCTCCACAGCTCTGTTTCTCCATCAAACAGCAGCGATGAGGCCTGGCACTGGGAAAACCTTGAAGTCTTTGAAGCATTGCACCCCACATTGCACCCCTTCATCTGCATGCTCTCCTGCAGCAGGTGGGGACGAGTTTTGAACTGGGTAAGGGGCCTGGCTGCTGGGAGAAGGCAACAAGGGTGTTCCTTGGAGGAGGAGGTTGGGATGGGAGAGTGAGACCTGGGCTCTGCACCCAGGCAAGAGTATGCCTCCAGCCAGCACTAGCAGGGGGACACTGCGGGAAATGAAGCTCCACTTATCCCCCAGCAGCTCCCACTGAATGGCCAGCGTCCTCCCCGGGGCTCAGCTCCATGTCCCTGCAGGGAAAGCCCTCTCAGAGATGAGGAAGGAGAAGTGGGGACGCTGCGCCCAGCTGGGCATCATGGCCAAGGTGTCCTGCTCATCGCTTGCCAGTGGCCAGGGCTGCCATGGAGACGTTCGCCCTCCTTTCTGGTGGGCCACCCTGTGCTGGGCACTGGGGACTGCTGGCCTTTGATGGTGCTCAGCACCACCTTGCTGGGGCTGCTGCAGGGCACCCTTCCCACATCCACGGCCATGGCGGCAGTCTCCTGCCCTCCGTCTCCTCCCCACTCTCCTTGCATGCCATGGAGCTGTGCTCGGGGACTGCGGGAACAGGCGGGAGGAATTCCTGGCTGGGCTTCAGAGGAGACACCTGCACAGGCAGCGGCGGCTGCTGTATGCACACATCGGGGCCACGCTGGATTCCAGCGCCCCACAGCACCCACGGGAAAAGGGCCAAGCTGGGCCTGCACCGGGGTGAGCGGCCAAGGATGGGGCTCCCCCAGCATCCCTCTCCAAGTGCTTCTTGGTGGCTGGTGCACCTGTTTTTCCAAACTTGTGATGCTAGACCTGTGCCAGAGGCAGGTCTTGAAGGACAGGGGGACCTTGGGGCTGCTGTGGGCCCAGCTATAAATACTCATCCCCCAAAGCATCCCGGCAGCAAAAGGGCCTTTGGGAAAGGGGCTGCACAGATTTCCAAAGCGCCCTGTTTGGGCAGCAGCACGGCAAGGGCTTGTTGCTGGGATGGGATTTGAAGCAGCAGGCAGCCACAGCAGGTATGTCACCTCCCTTCTCTTATCCCAGCTCTTCGCCAGGGTCAGGCACTGATGAAGAGGAGGGAGGTGTGGGACAGGTTTAGAAGATTTTCAACCTGTTGCAAAGGGTGGGAGAGAAGAAGAAACTGCTGAGGTGCGCCTTCCTGTCTGCCCTTCACCACGAGCCCGGGGTATTAGTGCTTTCTCATCCCCCATAGCAGTGACAGCCGCGTGCCTGGCCTGCACCCCCCCATGGGAATGGTCAGTCGTGGTGTGGGCATTGCTGAAGTCCCCGTGGTGTCAGAGTGGGAGAGGAGATAAAGCCGAAATGAGGAAGGAGCTGCAGTCCAGGTGCCAAGCGGATGTTGCACAACCAGCCGTGAGAAGAAAGTCTTGAGTTGTAACATCACTGGCTCAGGGCTCCCAGGAGGAGAACAGGAGGATGTGAGCTCTGCTTGGGCCCTGGAGGCAGGTGTTTGGAGCTGTGCTCTTTTCTGTCTCCGAGGATTTTTACATGGCCTCGGGCAAGTGAGTCACCAAGGCTGGTGTCCCCCAAAGCCTCCCAAAAGGTTGTGCCTGCAGCAGGAGCCTGACTGTGGCTGATCATCACCCAGGCTGACTGGGCTGGTGTTTTGTCTGTGCAGCTTCTGCGCCCCAGGCAAAAAGATGTCTGGGAACCAGATTGGACTCCAAATGATGAAAGTGCAGAGGACTTCAGAGAAATGTGGCATTCTCCACTTTGCACCTCCTCAGACCCATCCGGAAAAGCGATGCGGCCAGGACTGCCGTGAGCGTGACAGGAGAGAGATTTGGGGTGGCCCTCTGGACTGCTCAGCTGAAAGCTCAGAGCATGACTGGTCAGGGCCAAGGTGTTTCGCCCAAGACGAACAGCCCGGCGCTGCTAGTTCATCTTTTTATCTTGTCCTCCCTCGAGAGCAGGCTGGCGTCACTGGATTTCTTGCCCTTCCCCATGAGCAAACCCACTTCCCCTCGCCCACGAGGTCTGCGGAGAAACACGAAGAGGGAAAGAAGTGAGGAAATCCCCCACTTCGGGGCTGAGGCAACACCACCACCACCATCCCCCCCCCCCCCCCCAAACCTTAGAAAGCCTCGGCGGGGGGGAGGGCCCTGCTGTCGGCAGCTGCAGCTGGAGCCAGGAGGCGCCCGGCGAGCTGTGGGAAACGTCCAAGCAGGCACCACCGCCACCGAGTTAGGAGGATCCTGACTGTAATAATAATAATAATAATAATAATAAAAACTTGCTCCCTGGGAGAAATGGCCGGAGCAAGGGAGGTGAGATGGGGAAGAGCGGGGGGAGCTCACGGGGGAAGAGCGGAGGCGGCCGGCCCCCGGGAGAACTGCTGCAGCCCCAGCTCCTTGCAGCGGTAGGGCCCGGCTTGGCGAAGGGCGAAAGGGGCTGAAAAAGCCATTAGCAAAAGAAGCAGCTTCTCTGGACACCGTTTTACTAAGTTCGGTTTGGAAATGAGCAGCATAATTTATTGCCCACACATGTTTCTCTGGCTTTGATGAAGGATGTCCCATGCAGGAGGCTGAAGTTGTGGCTGGAGGGCACCTTTTAGCAGAGCCCCCGCCAGCTGTAGTCCAGTGGGCTGGGACCGGCCTCTGCAACCAAAGACCGTCACAAACCTGGCTCAGGCCAACTGCTGTCTGGACCGAGCAAGGAAACCTGTCTGGCTCTAGCAAATGAAGGCAACAGACGTCCTCAGAGAGGAGCTGGGTCCCAGGAGCTCCCGCCAAGCTGAGCAGAGTCGCACGGGCTTTCCCTAACGGGGCCGAGGTCCTCAGGGCTTGTGTCTCAGCACAGGAGGGGCGCAGAGTTAAGGAAGAGGCTGCGACCGTGGCCAGGGTGGGAGCGCAGGGCACGCCAGGGAGGCAGATGCAGGGATTTTGTCTGTGAGGAGCGAGGAAATGTCCTGGAGCTGTTTGATCTCATTGTATGTAGGGAAGTGGGACTGGGCGTCCAGTCTTCTGTAACTAAACAAAGATTATAAATACCTCCCATAATCAACATTGCCGAACAGATGCAGCCCTGCAAGGCCCCAGATACTGGCTAATTCCCAAAGGGGAAAAAATGAACTTTGGTTTTAGTTCAAATATAGAATATAGTCCAGATAAGAACAGTGCATAAGGCAGAAATGTCCTGCGATGCGTATTTGGAAAATGCGAGGGGAATTTCTCTCTCCTGAATTTGGCAGGAGGATTCACTTTCGGGGGGGGGGGGGGAGAAACTTCTCTCACCAAGATCCTCGGCTGTCCATCCTACCAGACGTGTGCAGCAGGAACTGGCCTTTCTGTTTGGTTTTAAATTCAGTCTCTATCACTGCTGGTGTCAAGAAGGAAATTTGAAAAAAAAACCAAAAAAAAACCCTTTAAAGTGACAGCTGGATGTGAAACAATGCCTGACAGCCTGAAGCAGCCCCTGAGAGGTATCTTGGTGCCACCAGCGTGGTAGTGGCCACCCTCATGGACCACCATGCCTTGCAGGCATGAGACACCCAGACCCCCCCCCAGCCCAAGTACTACCCTGCCCCAGTGCAAGCAGAGAATTAAAAAAATATATTTTTTTTCTCTCCTCTGCATGTGAAGAGCCTTGCTTTTGGATCTAGTGCCAAGCTGGCCACGAAAAGTGTTGGGGCCACCCTCAGGGCCAGGGCCTGGTGGGGGACCAACCCGGCACAGCCATCACCTGGGGGGGGGGGGGGGGGGAGGCGGCTGCGTGGGGCCTTGACGCCTCGCCAAAACCAGCTCACGCCATGGCAACCCCAATGCGCAGACCATCCTCGTGCCCCCGCGGCCCTGCGCTGGCGTTTTGGGGAAGTCGGGAGGCAGCAGGGGATATATTTAGTTCTCCCCGCTTTGCCGAACGGCTGCTGCAAAAACACATGATTCCCCAGCACCGAGCTGGGGCGGGGAGGGGGGAGGCAAAAGGACTTCCCCAAAAGTCACGTGGACTCCCGTAAACCCGGCGCCTTGCCGGGGAGCAAGGTGGGACGCCGCTGTGGCGGAGGCAGGCTGCGGTGCTCCGTGGGGAGCTGAGCCGCCAGCGGCAGGGGGATGTGGTGGGGGGCATGATGGGGCCGGGCTGGGAAGGGATGATGCCGGAAAGCGGGGYGCTCCCAAAGGCGGCCCTGGCTGACGCCAAGCCCTGCAGCCGTGCCAACGGAGAGGTGGCCGTCAAAGGCACCAAGAAGTGAGCGAAAATACTGGCATGTGAGATCCCACGGGGTGACCTAGCCAGACCCAAAAATGCCTTGCTGTGCCACCTTCCTGCTCCCGAATGACAAGCCCGCTGGCAAGCAGTTACCTCCTGTCTGTAGCCCATGAGGCGAGCGCTGGAGCTGGCCCACCCTGGTGCAACCACGACTGTTGGTGTCCCATCCTATTTTTGAGCCTCGCAAAACCCTATTTGCATGGTGATAAAATGTGGAAATGATCGGTGGGGAGGAGGAGACATCAGAAATGACTGTGCCAGAGGGATTTTCCCCCCCCAAAATACACTTGAAAATACACTTGAGGTCAAAAGCGGAGATGCTCACAGGTGGTGGGGACGGCTCCAAGGCCAGCGAGCGCCCTGGAGGGTGAGAGGGGCATAAGGAGGGCACAAGTGGGCTGGCAGAGCCAGCGAGGCTGCAGTCGCCGAGCGGCAGCTGCCTCCTACCCCCGGCCTCACGCACGGAGGACCTGGCCTCTCACTGCTGTTTCCACCCCGTGGGTCGCTGAGGAACTTCTAAGGGTTGGTGAGAAGCCAGACGGCTGTCAGGTACAAAACCGGAGGGGCTTGCACTTTTTGCAGGAAAATGCTTAGGGGGCCTGCAAATCAAAACAACCACCGTGCTTGAAAAGGCCTGGTCTCGCTGCTCTGCTAGCATCGGGACGGAGCAGCAGCAGCTTCCAACCTGCCCGAGCCACCCTACAAACTGCAACATGTGCAGGGAGACCTTCTGGATTCGCCGCGCACCGCAGAAAGCAGCCGCATGCTGCGTGAACCCGAGTCGCGCCTCCCCCGGGGCACATTAATAAGCTCCTCTGCCATGTTGAGCATACTTGAAGCTCCCCGCCTGTCACTCAGATCAAAGGCAGGGGCCGGGGCGCGAGGCGGTGGTGTCAGCTGGGCCACTTGTGAAGCTAATTGCAAGAGCAAAGACTTCCAACTTGAACCCGCTCTTTCCCCCTAAGGCATCCCCAACCCGCTTCTAATGTCTTCGCTCAAACTTTGCAGCTGTGTCTCGTTTCATCTCTGGCGAGGGAAAGAGGCAGCATCGGAGCCAGATGTGCCCCAGGAAGGCTATAAAAGCCGCCCCCCTGGGAGCCAGGGGTCTCAACCCCTGCGCTGCAGGCAGCTGGGGAGTGCAGGGTTCAAGGCCGCAGACTCCAGACACCAGGGATGCAAGGGAAGAAACCCAGCTCTGGCTTCCCAGACACAGTGCTTCTGGAGGAGCTGGGTGGATTTTGGCTGCCCCGTTAGCGCCAGCTGGGACAAGGCACGTTCCCACATTGCCCGATGCTATTTCAGCCAAGTGGGGGGTCAGGGCCGTGCCTGTCCCTATGGCTCTCAGCAGAGAGGAGCAACAGCTCACAGGCAAAGGGGAGAGCCAGGGGACGGAGGTTGGAAAAATCATAAAACCCAGTCGGGTTTCTGCCCTGCTTGCCAGCAACCTGGGCTCTAGGGTGGAGAAACCATTTTTTGTCTCCCTGGCTGAAAGTGTAGTGTGGACCCGATGTGGCAGCACTGACTGCTGCTGGTTGCTGCCCCCCAAGCACATGAGGGARGAAGGCTTCGGGAAGAGGGCAGCCGGGCAGACACGCACATGGTTCCCGACTTCAGTCCAGAGACCTCCAGCTTTCTCACCTTGCCTCCACTGCTTTGTGCTCCCAGATGCAAGTCTGCCTACAGGAAGCTTTGGGTCCAAACCCAATGCCCAGAGTACCAGGAGGCGTCTGACCATTTCCAGAAGCCCACGAAGAGGCAGAGAAGGCTTAAGTAGCCCTGCGTACACAGCAACCTAAATGCAGTGTACATAGAGCTTTCCAAAAAGGTTGGTGAGATCCCAGCTCRCTTCTCAGTGGTGCAGGGACAGGCACAGGGCTCCCTGCAACATTTTCCAGCTGGCACTAAATGAGGGACAGGGACAGGATTTGGGGCAGCCCCAATTCCCTGCAGGCCAGCTCTGCAGGGAGCAAGTACACCCTTAACCAGTGTCACAGGACTTCGCTCCCAAGGTGAGGACAGCCAACCCAAAGGCTGTCCCGCAGGAAGCTTGGGGTGCTGCTGGCAAAGCAAGCAGCAGCCAGGGCCTCCAGCCCAGCCCCACGGGCCTGGCCCCTGGGGAAAAGTGTCCTGCACACCCTCCGTCACTGCCATCCACAGAGGGAGGAGCGCCACCTCCTGACTCTGGGCATCTTCTTGTCCCCAGGATTTCAGGATCAAAAAATGATTAAAAACCACTGTTGCTTTCCCCCTCCCCCATCCAGAGTTTTATCAGCAAACAGCTCACAACTTCAAAAACAAGCAAAYCAAAGTCTGGCATTAGGTCTCAAGCCCTTCCTGTTAGCCATGCACTGAACATCTGCAACAGGGATAGTATTTCTTCAGAATTGCTTCTTTTTAATTAGGTGCTAATTTGACTCAAAATTCCCTCCACTGTCATTACCACTTTGAAAAAAATTCACCAGCTCTCCAGGTACCCCTGGAGCTCCTGCCACTAAGTGGGATTTTGTAAATGAGAAGACTTGAAAGGTTTTTGTCAAGGCAGAATTAACAATGCATAACTTGCTACAGATTTTCACACCTGACACCTCACCATTTATCCTAATAATCCCAGGACCCTCTCACATCCCTTACTGATATGATCAAAGCAGCAGCCACAGACTAGGGCTGGTCTAGAGCTAGGTACTTTTTAAGCTAGCTAGGATCTGTGTTTTAAAATGGTCAACTCGCGGYCAAGCAAAAAGACCATCTAAAGACTATCTACTAGGCAGGAAAACCTCAGTCTTCAGAGCCGCTCATAAAGCCTCAGCCTCAAGCCGGATAAAAGTTTGATGTTACACTTTCCTACACTGAGGGATTACTGATTTACAGCTCTCTCCGCTACCTGCCAATTTGAAAGAAATTAAAAAAAAAAAAAAGTGGTTGAGACCTCTCTTGTTACACTTGGCTGAAATCAGCCAACAGGTTCATGTGTTAAATGAGGCTGACAGGGAGCCAGCCAGATTGTGCAGTCATCTAGTCTGGTTTCTAGGGAAACAAGGTAAATGTTTTTCCTCCTTTTGGCTACCTTTTAAATCTTGAAAAGGCTTTATGCATTGCCATACAAAATATTCTACACCTTCCTCTATTTCAATTAAAGCAAATAGTATCAAATTAGGTTCATCTCAGAACAGCTCTGTGCATCAACTCATTCAGCATGTTAATCTGGAAGGTTATTGCCCTCATCAGTGTCTTGTCTCCAACTATGGTCAGTAAAGGATACACTAACAAGAGTTATCTAAAATTACATGAGCCTTCAGTTAGGCTATGCCCTGAAACATGAGTGATCTCACTATTGTGGCTGCAGGCACACAAGCACTCGGGACTTCCACTGTCTTTCTTGGTATAACACCACAGTTCCCACAGATAAAGTACGCTGCAGTTAGGACTTGTGCTATACGCACATAATTGATCTTGTACACAAGTGCTGTCTCCTCTGTCCTTCACCAGGAGATTCAGCTGGGAACATAAGCCAAACTGTCTCCTCAGGACCAGAGGGAATGTTTTCAGCTATCCAGAAATGCAACACCAACACTCTCCCTCCTCCTYCTTAAAATGCACTTAGACAGTTGGATTAACAAGAAAATGCCACCTTTCCCCTCCTTCCAGACAATTATACAAGACCTGGAGGCAGGGCCTTTCAGCCAAGCTAGGGAAAGGATTCAGAGAAAATACAGATACACTAGGTGGCAATTTGTCCTATTATCTGCTGCCTTCTACTGCTTTCATGAACAGCCAGGGACAAAGCGCATCTGAGAACTATGTAACATGCAGGATATTCTTCCTGCCATTTGGAGGCTAGTGAATTTCCACTGCAACAGCTAGGATCAGTCACCTACCCCAGGCAGGTACACAAAATTCAGTTATGTTTAAACAATCTGAAGTGGTTTCATTCATTAATTTCAAGATCAGTTTGATTCAAAGGAGCTCTCTGAACACCTGGCAGATGATTAAGATGCAGAACACCTTAGTAATTGCAAATACCACAATTAGTACCCCTGCTGCTTTACTATTTCAGTGCATCAAATAAGAGAGCCTTGTTCTGGCTGAAAATTTTTGGTTTCTGAAAACAGTAATGACARCTTCTTTCTCATTAGAGGAACCCTATTATGAGTTGGGTGCTCATTAATTTGAGCTTTGTTTGCTTTTTTGGTTTGGCTGGTCCCACCCACAGGACCTGCAGCAAGAGTACCAGACTTCACAAAACTAGCTATAAAACAAGAGACAAAGTTTAATTCTCTAAAAGTCTTTATTTTTTTTGTTCTGAGAGCACACAGGCTACAGAACACAAGACAGTTCCACACATTAAGCTGTCTCCTCTTTTGCAATACGATCTTTCTTGAGTGGTCCCTGGAGGAAAAAAAGAAAAAAAGAAGAAATTAACAGCAGTCCACCTATCCAACACAGAAGACCCCATCACCTCCTATTATGGTGCTGTAATTCCCCCACTGCCAATTTGCTTCAAAAAAATTAAGTCAAAAAGTGTCCTCAATGATACAGCCTGCTGGAAATTCCAAATCCCATCCTCCCAGCTAAAGCTTTCAGTAGAAAACTGAACTTGGTGCAGCCACATTGCACCAAATTAATGATTTAAAATTTAATAGCGAAGAAATGTTGGTGCCACCTAGTGGGAAAACCTCAGATGCATCCACCAAGCAGCTGAACAGCACGCTGAGCTTCTGTAAGGGCCCAATACTGAGCAAGGACACAGGGGACTAGCAATCTGCTTCCTCAGCAAGTGGCAAACTGAGAATGGCACCCAGAGCCTGCAGCTCACAGGCTTGCCAGCACCATTGCCTGGAGCTGTTTTTGGAAGGCAACACGGAGCCACCCCTTGCAGGTGTCAGACACCGTGCTCAGTGCTTGCTGTGTGCCTGTCACTAGACAGTTTGTGCCCAAACAGGGCCACATCCCTCAAGAATTAAGGGCAGTCACACGGGAAATGAGACCACAGCCGCTGTCTGTGGTCATAAATAGTCAAGTTGACAAGATGAACCATCTTGAACAAAGCTACACACTTTTATGGATGTTCAGGCCTTGCAGCAGCCCAAAGGTCAAGCTATAAATTGCCATTAGCCAGAAGACAACACAGAGATATGCAACACTGAAAAATTTGTTAACTCCATAAAAATCACATCCTTACCATGAAAGCCTTCTTCTCTTCAGCTGTCTGGAAGCGGCCATGACCAAATTTGGAGGTTGTGTCAATGAACTTCAAGTCAATCTTCTCCAGGGCCCGACGCTTGGTCTGCACAAGCAGGGACTACAAGAGACACCAGGTGAGTATGCAGCAGCACCCTTTCAACCTACCTGATCACAGCAATGCTGGCTACTTTCCATCATCACCTCCATGGAAAAAACTTCTTCCTAAATTATTCTGACCCTAAGCTCCTGCCATTACTATGTAAGGAACATCTGCCGATAAGCCAGCTGGCACCTTTGGTCTTTAAGGCTAAAGACTGGTCAACCCACACCAGTATCAACAGAGGCAAGCTCAAGTCTGCCTGCCAGTGTTCTGATGATCCACRAGAATTCTTAACCCTGAAGTTTTTCTTTCATTGCAAACAGGCCTGGACTAAAATAGCAGGGAAAGGTACTCAATACTACTCCTGAGGTCACGAATATTAGGTGGTTTTGTGTACATGTGTCCAGCAGTCTTCCTTTAGGCTCTCCTCTCTAGCTGGCTATATGAATCCCCATAACAGCAAGCCAAGACATCTGTTATGACAGGCAGTGCAGCCAACAGCAGTTGTTCCAACCCACCTCACAGCAGCCTTCACTACTCACCTTGCGCAAGGTTAGGACCCTCTTCTTGGTCCCAACGACACAGCCTTTCAACATGATAAAGTCATTGGTCACCTCGCCATAGTGGACAAAGCCTCCCTGAGTAAGAAGCCAACAGTTAGTTCTGATTTCTCTGCTCTGCGTAAAGTGATCACATGCTTGCCCACAGCTTGACATCTTATACTGCTTCCAGGTCTCAGCCATTCCTACATCCACTGAAATTCTGTTTCCAGTATGACATTTTACTGATCAAGTTTCTTGCTACAGCAGTTTACTTGATGCTGTAAGGYTTCTGCAGAGAACAGCAGCAATATTAAGAAGCTGAGAGAACAGCAAGAACTGCTCTCCCTGCTGAATTATCCTTATTTACATGAGCATCATTTCTAGGTTTATAGCATCCCTTTATATTGATGCCAAGTATTAAACAAGCAAAAGTTACACAACTCAACACTGAGAATGACTCAGCGACACCACCTCCTMCAGTAGCTTTTTCCCTCAAGAGTTCTTCATCTAATCATTTTGCATCCRTCCTATTTGCATCATAACATTGCAATTTAAAACCAGACTGTCCTTATAGCTGCAACAACTCACCAGAGGGTTAATGCTCTTGTCAGACAAGTCATAATCAGTTGATGCATTGTTTTTGATCAGTTTTCCATCCTTGATTTGGTAACCCTGGCCAATCTTGTAGATCTAAAATGACAAAAATTCTACTCAGCAAACAGTAGGAGAAAGGGCCCAAAATCAACCAACATGGAAATGACTCTACATCAAGTTGTACAAGAGTGTCTGTTGTACTTGAAACCATATGATCATACAGAAATCTTATGGTTGTCCAACATAAAGCTAACAGAAAGCTGGCAGGTCAGAGAAGCATCTATTAGGACATGAATCAGAGCTCTTCCAGGTAGACATGCTAGGCCATTTATTTCCACACCATGCAAAAACATACAACTCCTCTTTCTGCTTCTTGATCTGCAAAATGCCAGCCAGCCTCCTCTGCCAATACAAGCAGTTATAGCTGTACTGCAAGACAACGACACTGGTTACAGCACTCAAAATTACATTCAATCAGAGCTAAGCTACCATGGCAAAACTCTCCAATCTGTTCCTCGTCATGCAGTAACCCTGGTGAGCCTTAGTTTTTTCACAGCAGTTCAGAGGCACAAGATGCACACACCTTCTTATTGATTTCAGTTCGATGGTGATACCCCTTCTGACCAGCTCGAGCCACAGAGAAAGCCACACGAGCAGGATGCCATGCACCAATACAGGCCACTTTGCGCAGGCCCCTGTGAGTCTTGCGGGGCAGCTTTTTGGTGTGCCAACGGCTGGTAACACCTGAAGCAAGGAAACAAAGCAGTGTTGCTAATTGTTCAACTAGGGCACAGATACCCTTTCCAAGTGGCTGTCCCTGGGCAAAAGATAAGCTAAAGACTCAGCATACCAGAAATTAACTGTATTTYTTGGTGAAGCACCTCTCCAGAGGCACCCACGTCCCTCCCCTGGCTGTCCCTGGGTTGCGTTCTCAGAAGGAAGGCAGCATGGAACGACTCCTCACAGATGTCGGACGCTGTGCCCAGCGCTTATTCCATGGTTTCATCACAGAACAGGGACAGCAGTGTTGAATACCCCCTCAGCTCTTGGCCCAAGTACTCATAAAAACACAGACTGTGGGATTTCATCAAAATCTGTGTCCTGATCACAAAGAGAATATCGATAGTGTGTTTACCTTTATACCCCTTGCCCTTGGTGACTCCAATGACATCTATCATCTCATCCTGTCCAAAGACAGTTGATACAGGCACCTGCTGTTCCAGCTTCTCCCGGGCCCAATCCACTTTCTCAGCAACACTGCCACCATTCACCTGGATCTCCATCAGGTGAGACTTCTTCTGTCTCAGTGGGAGCAAACGCATCTAGAAAACAGAAAGGATGGAATTTAGCTACTGTTCTTCCAAGATGGACATAGTATTTGCTATCCCAGTAACTTTCCAAGTCCTGGCCTAATCAGTTTTTTCTAAACATATTTGTTTTCCAAGATAACAACCTCAAAGTACTGAAGTAAAAGACCCTACACTGAGGGCAAAGGCTGTGTCAAAGCTTAAATGACAAGCCAGAATAACTGGAAGCTGCAAACCACCCATGGGAACACAGAATTAACAACTGCCTACAACCCCACAGCCACCAGACATGCTCCATCRAAGAAGGGCAGGAGGCAAAGCCTACTATGCTGAAGGACACTTTAGGCAAGGTCACATTTACAGTTACCTTTACTATATTTAGCACACAGGGACTGAGACAAGTACCAACAGCAGCTGCAATACTACACCTGCTGCCTAGAATGGGAAGCTAATTCTAATAAAAAGAACAATGTCATAGCTGTATATCTTATTAYGCTTACAGCCAACCCAGAGATTTAACTGCATTTCCCAGGAAAGTTTGGCAGTGAACTGTGATGGCTAGGGAGAAACTACCACACTACTCAGCAGTACACCTCCTTGAGCTGATCAACAGAAGCCACTGAAAGGCTTTTTGAGTGCCTGCAGCCCCTACAGAACACTTTGCAGCCTGAAATTAAGGTGAACACACCCTAGAATTAAGTACTTAGTCTATTTTCATTTGTAGCTGTAATCCAGAGAGCTCAGGTCTACCTGTCAGCATAGGCCTAAGTCTGAGAAGTCCCCATTTTGGTTCAGACTCTTCTGTACACTGCTTCAGAAGACTGCTAATGGTTGCTTTTGAGGCTACTGTAAGCTTCTACCTACTCTTTGCACAGAATGAAGAGTATTAGTATTTATATGCTTCACAGTTGGCATCAAACTCACAAGACAGAAATCTGACTGTGGAAACAGAGCAAGCTTTATGCTCGCACTCTTAGGTGTTCCCACAGTACACGTGAGTCCTGCAGACACTTACCTGAGTGTGAGCCATGACTCTAATAACCTGGCAGTATTTCTTCATGCTATTGAAATCTTTCTCCAACTGCTTTTTGCCCTCCTCATCTTGCCATTTCTTGCAGTATTTGGTGAAGGCCTTCTTCTTGGACTTGTGCCTTCAGAAGCAGAGCAGAGACAAGGTTTGGCTAAGCCCTTCATCGATCCCCTGGGGAAGTGGGGATGAGCGGAAGGAGCTGCCACCTTAGCAGGTTTCGGCTCATTGCCAGCTTCTAAGGAATCTTTTCCACTGGCAAGYGGAGCCTGGAGCTCATCAGACAGAGGCAGGGTTGCCAGAGCTGAGCGGAGCTGCCATGAATTCCAAAGCGCATTAGTATTCACAGTATGGAAGACAAAAGACTGTAGAGAAAGTCTGAACAGAAAAACAACCCTTTAAAGCAATTTTCATATGATTGTTATCCACTTCACAATACTGTGATTTTTCCCCCTTGTAAGCCTGAGCTACGCCTGACAGTAAGATCATTACTAGGACACCCATGAGACCTTTACTGCACTCCTCTGACCTCTTTTCAGCCTGTAGAGTTCATAAACAGGCTCTAGACACACTGGAGCCATACTTAGGCAAATGTGCATATTTTGAATCAGAACAACAGTGCCTGGAAGAGTAATCAGAAGTAACATTTGTCTTCCCCTTTCCTGAGAAAACAAGACTACAGTCAGGATTCGACACTCAACAACAAGCGCCGGGGCGATTTCCTTATGTCTGCCTGTCGAAAGATCATCACATGTAGCCTGCTAGGGAGATCTTAGGCAAACGCCAACACTGTCACCCTCATGTCAAGGAGGGCATTAACCAACATTATGTTGTCACCCTCCCAGAGTAACCAGCTCTAACCTATCACATTATCAGGCTAGTTCATCTAGGCCAAACAGCAATTGCTGAAAAGATGCTTCAGAAAGTTGTACTAGCATAACCTACAACCCAGCAAAGCAGCAAACCATAGAGTGAGATTAAGGCAACAAGCAAAAGCCCCTCTCTTACCAGTTCTTGTAGAAGCGACGCTTACACTCATCACTGATGTGCTCAGCAAAGATGGTCTTGAAGCTGCGGAGACCACGGGGAGTCTGCACATAGCCCACGATGCCTACAATGACCATGGGAGGAGTCTCTACTATAGTGACTGCCTCTACCACTTCTTTCTTGTTCACCTCTGGATGAAGACAGAAATACAGCATACCAATTGATGTTAGTATCAGCTATCAAACATCTCCCCATCCTCCACACCCCCAAATGTAAAGGCTGAATGAGCCACGTTCTCTTCACAAAGCCCAGGAAGATGCATGATAAAAAGGCCAATGAATACAAGTGATAATTAAATGCCTTACAGAAATTTGGTAGGCAAAATGGATGGTAGCTAGTAACAGAACTACATTCAGGACTCGACAATCAGCAAAAAACGCCAAAGGCGATTTACTTATGTCCGCCCATCGAGAAGAGGTCATCATAAGTAGCTTGTTACGGTACAGCTAAACCAAACCATCAGCTCAATCAAACCATCAAGCTCCTTTGCAAGTCACCATGCATCTCAAACAGGATCATTAACAAGAAAAAAAAACAAGCACTGCTAGACAAAGTCTTGGTGCTAGAACATCATTCACATTGAAGTGGGAGGCGCTTGGGTGTTTTACACCCTTCTTCCCACTCAAAAAGGGCTTGGAACTGGGTGAAGACAAGCAAGGACTAAAATTCAAAGATACCTATAAACAGGTCATTTTTCACCATTTGTAAAAAAAACCATAATCCTCCTATTAAAAGGAACATAAATACATACTGGATCCAGGTCTGTCAACTTCACGGACAATGTGGGTCATGCCAGCTTTGTATCCCAAGAAGGCAGTGAGATGGACAGGCTTGCTGGGGTCATCCTTAGGAAAGCTCTTCACCTTGCCCCGGTGCCTACTACTGCGCTTGCGGGGCAGGAAGCCCAGAGACCCATGCCTGGGAGCTGAGAACTTGCGGTGAGACTAGGGARAGAAAATAAGCTTTTAATGCATGTTTCAGAGACCCACTTCTCCCCATTCCAGGGCCAATTGCCAATTTTCTTCTTGCATTAAAGAAACACTACATAGAGACACTTTGCATTCTAGAAATTCTTTTTAATGTCAGCTATTTAGGTTGTTAAATCCATTACAATCACAATATTGCCATCCACATGCCTTAACTCCTGGACTTCTTTAACAATTTCTTATATTTAGCCCTATTTTAAGAAACCAAGTGCCACTACCAATGGAATCATGCAAGCTGTTAACACGGCCACAGCATGCCATCCAAATTTCAATGCACCCCAGAAGCTGAGAAATGGAGAAGCATGGATAGTTTTATATTTTAATAAATAACCATTATAAAAATACTTATTACAAAAAACTATTCCAACTAGAAAAGCTGCAATAAAACAGCATTTTAACATCCACCCTGAGCCAGTTGCTTCAGGCTGGAATGTAGTTGTTTCAAAGATGTTTTCTTTAACCAACCCTGCAGTCTCACTCAATCTGAGTGAAGCTGGATACTATTCTGAGAACTCTCAGCCCAAAGAGCTACCCAGCCAACCCCATCTCTAAATAGCAGAAAAGAATTATAYAGTTAAACAAAAAGCAAACAGTCAATAACCAGGAAGACTGAGTAGTACTTTTTCCCAAAAAAGGCTACATAAGCCACATCAAGCAATAAATAATTTACCACTCCCAAAACACTGTTTTTAAGATTAATTTCAAAACTTGTGCTAGGGCCCAGCCAAATCGAATTTTGACACCTATATTAAGACTGAAGGCTCTCAGCACAATACCTTTACATTTTATGTATACATATAATGTACACATACAGTAGAGGGACTACTTTACATATTATGTTACACATAACATAACCAAGTAGGGAATCTGATCCTTTAAGTAAAACCTGGGGAATTCTATTACTACAGGGAGACTCTACTGCGTTTGCAGCCCTGCCACGGCCTCGCTGTAGTACCAAGAACAAACAAGAGGGCAAAGCCCCACTCTTAACACAAGGAGTCAGCGCCTCCGACCTGGGAACACACCGGGGCCAGGCTACCGGGACGAGCAGACCTCACTGCCAGCGGCTCTTCCGGAAAAATTCTCCTTTTTTGAAATAAAAGGGCACCAGGCACCGCCACGGACGAAGCCGACCTCAGGCGGCGCCCCCGGCCGCCCCGCGCCCTCCTCTCCCCCTGGCAAAGCCTCACCCGCCGCCGSCCGAGCGCCGAAATGAGCCCCGCGCCGCCTCCCGCAGGGCCCCCGCGCGGCGGGAGCAGGGCCGGGCGGCCGCCGGGGCCGGGATGGCGGCGATACGCGAGAGATGGCGAGGGCCACGCGGCCGCGCCCCCCCCCCCGCAGCACCCACCATTTTGTCTCCGCGCTGGGCCGGAAGGGCCGCAGCAGGCTGCGCGCGCCCTATTTATAGACTTCTCGCCCCCCATGAGGCATTGCGCAGGCGCTCCCCCCCCCACTCTCGCGAGCGTGCGAGATGAGACGCGTGGGGTGGCTACGGGTAGTGAGTGTGGTCAAAGTTCTGGGGACAGCGTTCTGCTAAGCTGGGGCGCGGGGGAGGGCAGAGCCCCCGCCTGCGGCCCTGCCGCGCCTGGCGGGGGAAATCCGCTTTTCTCCTGCTGGGGAGAGAATTAGTCAGGCCAGAGCTGCGTTCCCTTTCTTTGGCAGGCTGCACCTTTTCCCATGCCCGGGCCGAGCCCACCATCACCGCTGCCCGTGCTTCTCAGTGCCATTTACAGCCGCCCCGGGGTACTCAGTGAGCCCCCCCTGCATTTGCTGCTTCTGGAGCTGCTGGGCGGTTTTGTCCCCCAACCCGCCAGCAAAGGCTGCTGCCACTCGTGACAGCGCTGCTCACTCCTGGAGAGCCAGCAGCGTTGCCTGCAGGGCGAGTGCCTGGCTCTGCTTTCGGAGCCACCTTCTTCCCCGCCCGGGGATTAGCCACTTCCTTGCAGTATTTTGCGTAGCCCACTATGGAGAAAAACAGACATGACCCCACCTGGCAATATAACTGTCCAGGCCAGGTTGACCTTCACCCTTTGACCCCTAAACTTTTAATGTATCCGTGCCACAAGCTGGCTTGTCTCTTTAAAGTGAGACATCCGGTGATGTAAAAAAAAAAAAAAGGTTAATGTCTCTTAGTCCTTCACTGGCCCACAGCAAGCTGGATTTGGCTTGGTGTTTGCCCCCTGGATATTAGATGGCTTTGTGCCAGTGCATCCTAGAGCGAAGCATCCTAGAAAATTGCCCTATATAAGTTGCGAGCAGCAGTGCAGGCAGCTACAAACTGCAAAGAGGAAATGGAGCATGGACACGGCAAGCAAAAACTGTTTTAATAAAAGCAGCGATCTCACTACTCGCCCAGGAGCTGCCCGAAATTTCCCTCCCGTGTTAACCTGCCTCCAATGTCTTTCATTCTGGCCTGTCCCCTTCCTCCCACCGCTGGCCTCGTGAGTTGGCCCGGTGTTTCCCAGCCCCGCTGTGCAGCTCCGTTGATCCCCCCTTGTCTGATGCCGCTGACTGTGGTGTCATCGCCCTGTCACTGGCAGGGGGACCGAGGCAGCCACCCGCCACGTATGCTGGCTGCATCCCGGCGGGGCGAAGGTTTCCAGGTGGGCGAGGGACAGAGCTGATGGCGGGTCAGGGAGGATGGGCTCGGTGGTGCTGCTCTGCTCCTCGACCGTCTCTGCCGCGGTGAACCTCTGCAAGCACCTGCTTGGCCCCCTTGCTGCTTTGGCTGGGCTGGTCTCCTGGCGGGCCCTCAGCCCCACCATCGCCCTCCTTGGCCTCGCACGCTGCAGCCCGGACATGCAAACTGCCCTGCGCACCATCCTGACAAAGAGGCTCATGGGCACGCTGCTGGCTGGCGAGGCCCTGCAGTCCTTGCCATCAGCCTGCGCCCACTCTACCGTGTCCTGGCTGCTCTGGGGCAGAAGAAGGGCTCCCCAGCAGCTGGAGAAGGTGGTGGGAGAAGCTGGGGCTTCCCTGTGGGCCCTGGCRAAGTGGGCTCACTCCCGCCACGCTGCCTTTCTCTGGCAGGTCTGCGTGGGGGCCGCGAAAGTGCTGCCAGGAGCCGCGTGCCTGGCGAGGGCCCTGCTCTTCTGGGGGCTCCTGGTGGGGGCACAGGCATGTTCCCTGCAGGTCGCAGGATGCAGAGTTGCCCGGATCTCCCCCTGCCACCCCAGGCCAGTGCCCTTGGAGGTCATTGCTTCTGCCCTCCCTCCAGCCACGCGTCCCCTGAGCCACTGCTTCGAAGGCCCATCTGCCCCTGCCTTGCAGGGCTTCTCCTGTCGCACCAGCCTGCCGAAGCGGGTGGTGGCGGTGAGTGGGAGGGCAAGCAAGGGCTCGGGCAGGTATGGCTTGAAGGGCATGGACGTCCTCCTGCRTGTGAGGCTGCAGGGGATGCAAGGACCCATGTCTGCTCGGCACCGACACGCTGCAGTGCGGCAGGTTAAGGCAGCCTGCCTCATCTTCATTGTGCTCTATCTCTCCATCCTTGTCCTTGTCATCCACAGTAAATAAGACAGAAGAGCTGGATGCACAAACTCCTTATGTGTTCATAGCATTGTATTCAGGAGAGGTGTCCTGGCGCCCAGGTGTGAACTCTGGTTTTGATGGAGAAGCAAAAATGCTTGAGACATGTCATGCTATGGGACAGGTATCAGTAGTGAAGTGGGGCTTGTTTAAATGCAAGAGGATCTCAGCCCAAATCATAGGCTAAAGAACATGGGATACAAGTTTGGAGGCTATATCCTAACTCGTGATGGAGAGTGCGAGGCAGGGAATGGGACTTGATGTTCTAGGTAGCCACAGAGAAGCAATGGAGTATAAGAAGAAGCTGAAGTAGAAAGATTACAGGGTGGAGGGAGGGAGGAAAGAGATTGAGAAGAGCAGAATTAGGAGGAAGGGATGTTCTGAAGAGGAAGGTGCAGAAAACAGTGAAGATACAGAGGAGAAAAGTGATGTAAAAGGAGAGGACAGGCAGGAAGAAAATGAGCTGGGAGGAGGAGAGGACAGGGCAATGCAGTTTTCTAAGGGAGCCTCCCTGCAGCACCAGGCTGGGTGGCTTGTTGAGAAAACCGCCAGGGAGCAGAGGGGSAAGGAGTGGTATCTCGGACCATCCTGATAAAGAGAGGGCTCATACTGCAAAAACCATCATCACAGCTGGGTGCTAACCTTGCTGTGTGCAGGGAAAGAAGCAAATGAAAGAAAAAGTGCCATACGCAGAACGAATAGGAAGGTGTTTGAAGGTCACAAGAACCTGGGTAGGCTGAGTAAGCAGCATCTGGCAAGAGAAGGAAGAAGGGAAGCAAAAGAAGCTGCTCTCATTTTCCAGTCAGCGTTGTTAAAACCACACAGTAGAAACGTGATACCCACCTCAACTTCTTCATTTATTGTTGCTGCCAATCAACGTAAATGTCTGTGTCTGTCTGTCTGTTTAGCAACCTGTCTGTTTATCTACCTGTCTCACAGACACAGCCTCCGAAGCTTGGTTTTCAGTAGGCAATGTGGCTTTGCAGAGGGTAATTTGCCTCTCACCTATTGAAGTGGACTCAACACACATYCATGCATAAGTGCTTTGGAAAGAGAATAGTGTTGGCATGGTCCTCCTTTCTCCTGCTTGCATTTCGGATGGCAGGGTGAGGCGCAGGAAACAGTCTGAGGCTCTAGTATAGCCTAAGTCTGAAGGGAAAGGTTCTGTTTAAGGCTTATCCAAGAGCATGTTAGCATCTTCCCTTTTTTATAGGAAAATGAAAGGCTGGTATCAGTGCACGCTTCGCTGATGCGGCTAGCTGTTAAGTTGCCCACCAACTTCCATGAGAGTGGAAAAAACAAGGCAGGGGCAGGTTCTGTTGCTGTAAACTCTGTTACCATGACACTGAAGTATGACGGCAGCTTTACGCAATGCTGTCCTTGATGTCATGATGTAATTGAGTTTGTCTTGCCAGCTTTGAATTGACTGAGTTTTGTGAAGTGGTTTAGGACATACTTGATTTTCTTCCACCTTTGCACCTACAAAATATACTAGCCAACCAGAAAATATAAATAAAGTCCTGAATGCCTTAGGTAAGAGAATGCTCATTGAAGCAGATAAATCTTTCCTTAAATGAAATTTCCAAGAAGGGACCCTGCAAAAAATTACACATAAAATACCTTGCAGAGTTTGCTGAAAATTTAAGTGTATGCACTTACATAAAGGCACACTGGTAATGTTATATTTTAATTAAAAAAATCAAAAGTAAAGAGAGGTACACGATAAAATACATGCAACTTCTTAAATAAATCTTTAGCTGTGATTCTTATATTACATTACCCAAAGCAATGATATCCCAGTGTCATTTTTCAGATGTATGTAACATTAGAAAGTGTGAACCACTGCAATCATCCTTCTTGAATAGGTTAGATTTTTTTTTTCCACAAAAATAATTTGCTTGTTCAAAGTTGTGAGTGAATACATACCTCAACAGAAAATCCTGTCATAATGTTTAATTGTTTTTATTAAATAGCTCCGTAGTCATAGGAAACTGTAATGACCTGTAACTCAAAAGACGCTTGACTAATCTTCCTCATACTTTGCAAAAGATGCAGCACACAGTACTTAGACAATGTGAGAAAATGTAGTAACAACAAAGAAATGAAAACATGGATTATTTAAAAATTAATAAGATCAAATAGATTTCACTGCTAACATTGGCACCCATTACTTCTGCATCTTTGCATATCTTAAGATATAAAAAGACATCAGATAACTTTTCTTCTTTCCTCCAGGGATATGTTCTCAAGCTGACTGCGTGTCCTTCAGGGACTGCATCCTAATACGTATTTCTATGGTGCCTGGTACAACACAGCTCCAAATTCAATTACAGCCTCTGTGTGCTCCTGCTGAATTAATAATGAACAATAAAGACAATCTAAATGCTAAAGTTACGCGGCGAAAGAGGAACTAAAAGTAAGACTTACTGTGGAACCTGTCTGGAGATCTTATTATTTGCATTATTCACATATTTTTTCTCCTGCTCCACTTACTACTGTTCTCAGCATACAAATAAGCACCATAAGGACAAGTCTATCACTGGATGATACCGGCTGGCTCTGCGCCTGTCAGTAACTTGCTAATCCAGGAGTTCTTGCTGAAGCATCTCTTCAGTGTACAGAAGCAGGTCTGAGATGAAACCTGAGCAGGGAGGGAGCTAGAGGACAGGAGATAAATTATTCACTCCCCCTCCTTCGACACAGGGAAATTGGATAGGACCAGACTGAAGAAACTCTCCCAGACTTGCCTAGATTTGAAAATGTGTGAATGCCTTTGCGGGATAACTGATTGGAAACACGATTGCTGCCGAAATGTCTCCTACAGCAGCTCYGATGCTCCACGTAGGGCCGTAGGCCTTCTCTTCGGTGTGAGGGTTGGGGGTGAGCCGGCGAGCTGCAGGCCCCACCAGGCAGGTCAGCAAAGCTGCCGAGCAGGATCCCGGTCTCCTCTGCCACCAGCTCTGCTCTGCAGGACTCCTCAGCAGGCTGCCTCAGCCCCTCGCCTGGCCCATCGGCAGGAGGATGAAAAAAGAAACACCGGTATCTGTTTTGATAGCAAGGCAGGAAAATGTGCTCTGGTATCCCGTCCCTCCTTCCTGCAAAGAGCTTGTTGCAATGCCTTGCTTACGCCCGGGTGAGGGCAAGGAAAGGGGAAAGCAGATGTCCCTATTGCTAGTGCATCTCCCACAGGAGAGGCCRCGATGGGATCACACGGGATAAACAGAGCCCTGGCAGCCATTGGAGTTTTCTTTTCTAATCCTGAGAGTTACACAGACAGTAAAGCTACTAGGAACCAAGCACCAGGTGATTGCTCAGGTCGGCATATGGGTATCGCTCAGCAACCAAAAATCACCATGCATCATGTCAGGAGCCTGGACCCAAATATCCTGCACCTCCTGATCAAGGAGGGGAGAGAAAAACCACCCCAAAGGATCTGGAAGGGACCCACAGGCAAGGGACAGGATGCGGGTAACAGGGCTGGGCAGAGCTCCACTCATCCAGCCTGGACTCTAGCAGCCGAAAGCCAGATGCTTCGGAGAATCGGCTCCTGGTCTGTCGGTCAAAATGGCCAGGTGTCACGTTGCTTCTAGGTCAGCCAGCCAGCCTCGACTGAATTAACATAGACTGAGCCCAGGTTTTGGATAACTGACACAGCATCAGGAATCAAGCTGGCTGATAAACCTAAGAGCCCAGCTCAGTTGGGAGCATCCAGTCCAGCACAGCACCACGTATGCTGTTGACGGCCTCATTCTTCTACCTAAGCACCTCCCTAGGGCGAGGAGGCATGTCACAAGCAAACTGAGGAAGCTCATGAAGCTGCCAGATGGTTGAGATGGTACTAGATATATCCAGGAGGTTATCTGTGGAAAACAAGAAAAGTGCTGATGAAAAAAACCCACCTCTGTGACATCCAGAAGCTGAATAAATTGGGAATAAGTGCATAGTTTGGGGTTACTGTAAAGAACACGGGCCTTAATTCAGTACTGCCTGTGGTAAAAAAGGGGATGCAAACCCAAGCCAGTGAAGACCATGGTACCTGGAGCTGGATGGGCTCATGTTGCCCACACACAGGGCAACTGGTGTTTGCCATCAGGATCTCCCTGAGACTGTTACAGGGAAGGGAAATTGTTACAAACCACCTGAACCCAGAGACCCCTACCTCTGGGGCAGATCAGGACAAATATCTGYGCTGGCAGTGCCCTGAGGGCTGGCCAATTGCAGCACTGCCTCCTCTCTACAGCATGTCTCCCCCTCTCTGTGAGGCGGAGATGATGGTGGGACTGCAGCACCAGCCCAGGAGCCGTCTGAATTCCCACCGCTGGGATGCTGACCCGTAATATGCAATGTAAGTGCTGCACATTATGATTATATCAAGTTACTGCAAACATTAATTAAGTAGTTCAAGCAAACACCTACCAATAGAGCCAAATCCTGCTGCCAGCTGCACTTGTATAACTGAGAGCTAAGCCATTCAGCACTGGAAAGCTAGCTACCCATCCAGGGTGAAATAATTAAGGAAAGCATATCCAAGTATTAAACAAGCTTAATCAACTCCCAGAGACTTTCCATCTCCCCTCCCCAACTCCAGTCTCTGCACGTTAAGTAAAACCTAATGCTGTGGGCTTTGCCAGAGGGAATCTGCATACCAACTTGTGTGAAAAAGCCCTTGTAGACTGAGAGGTACCTCATTTGGAAGCGGTTTCATTGCCTACCCTGACCTGGCAGAGAATGAAAAGGGAAGCGGTACGAGCGGGAGAGAGGCCTGGACTTCAGGTCTCACAACAAGGACAACCTCTAGGCAAACTTGCTGCCTTCGGGGGGCTGAGGGTGCAGCTGGGTTAGTGCTGTAGTTCCCATCAGGAACACCCTGTGGAAGGGAGGTGGAAGATGAGCTCTGGGAGGTCACCCAAATTTCACCCAGCCTTTAATGGGGGTCTAGTCGATGGGATCCTCTAGCCCAATGTGATGCCCTCCCTGACACTTGCAATGGGGATGACAGTTCTGCTGCACCAACTTATTAGCTGTGCACACCATCTCTGGGAATGCTGCGCAGCTTGTGAACAGAGGTGCAGCCTGCGGAGGTGCAGCACCAAGCACCCTGCTAGCTGGGTCTGTCTCCCTGAGACAGCTGGTTATTCCTGGATGCATCATCTTCCCAAAGGGACCTGTGCATGGCTGGATGTGAAGAGGGACTGCTCAACCTTGAGCCCCAACCTGCCCTGCTGAAGGTGCCCCACAAAGGACTAGGTAGTGCTGCTTGCTTTTTTGAGTACAAGTGCTGCACCAGGGTGCATGGTGAGCTTTAAACACTCTTTTGTCTCCCCAGTACATCTGCCTCTAACTCCTACACAGAGCTCTTGAATGGAGGAGCTGATTCATAGACCTTGCAACAAAAACTAATTCAAACTCAGGCAGAACGAAAGCGTACTAGAGCGAGTTAAGCATGTTCCCCACCAAATTCTTCTGCAATTTGTTCTGTTGCTGCTAACGTGAATCTGGGCATAGGTGTGGTTGGGAAGCGACAGTGCCGTAAGCCATCCAACTGGTCATTCTGCTTTTTCAACCTTCCTGTACTCTGCAGCATGGAAAGGAGGAAAACTAGCCTTCCACACAGGTCTGTAGCTGAAGCAGTTGCTTTTGCTCTGTATATAGCTGGCTGGCTGCAAATCCAGTAGAGCTCTTAACCCAGAGTACTGGAGCATTTCAGACACCTTTTCAGCAAAAACAAATCTCTCTCTCTTTCTTCATCTGGGGATTTAGCTGCAAATGTGGTGACTTTTGCATTTCTGGCTCCCCTGAAGATTGGCTGGTTCTTGCAGTCTCTAAAACCCTACAAAGTGCTCCCAGAGTTCCTGTTTCATGGCTCAGCTGGCTGCCTTGAGCGAAGCCGCTGGCTCCTTTGAGTTCAGCGTCTCAGTAACGAAGAGCTAAAGATGTCCCATGGTTTGCCTGGCAGAAATGTGGTGCGGAGCATCTCTTCTTGGCTTACCTGTGTGAGCAGTTGGGCCTCAGTTCTGCTCAGGCTGAAGTGAACACCAGCTTCGCTAACAAATCCAGCGGCAGCAAACCTCAGCCCAATGGCCAGCTGCAATTTTGAAAGGGGTGCTCTGCCACTTTTTTGTGGTCAGGCATGGAAACGAGGGTCCGTGTGCAGAAGTGCCAGGTTTGCGATGTCTCCCACTGCCTCCCAGRGAGCCCGCACTTCTTCCTGGCCTCTTCGGACGTAGCTGCAGTGTCGCGGTGAGCTTAGCGCACACCATCCTGCTGGCTGGGCTGAGCTGGAGCCAGTGTGGCACTTCCTGCGGAGAGCAACTCCAAAATAACACAGAGCTGAACGTTAAATCCTAAAAAATGAATTGAATAATGACGTAGAGTGGCAAGTGATATGGGCCTGTCTGGACTGGCTATGTGGGTAAAGCGAGGCAGGAGCTGATTATAACAAACAAGATGCTACACAGGTGCCATCTCACTCATCTGCAACACCTCTCCTTTCCCACAGTTTTTTGAAAACTAATGAAACCCCTCAGATCTTGCTATATAAACTGCCCACTCCCTAACCCTCAGTGCACCTCTGATGTGCACCCCTGTGTCTGCAAAGCTAAATCAGACCGATCCTGGGTTGGTGACCTTCGGATGTGTTACAGCTGCAGTTGTCTCTGGCCTATACGGAGGGTGTAGATTTACACCTACGTAACCGTGTGAGAGTTTAGGAGGGCTGTAGCTTTGCCTGTTGGTATTGGAGATGGATGGCTTCAGCCCCGTCCCTCAGAACGAGTTATATCCATAGACAAACATTCCTTTTCCTTCCCCACTCCTCAGAAAACGTGCGCATAGAGCAGGGCTGAGAAGGGAAAGGGATTTGCTCACTGAAGGTCACTGTGTCATTTGTCCCACATAACACAAGCAGATTCAAAGCACTTTTGGCTCCTACTGCAGAGCTTAAGAAACCATGTTAAAACCCAAGTGTTTACTTTTAATTTCAGTCTTATTAATGTAGATTATCAGTGAATCTCCTGAAGCCAACAGGCTGCTGGTACAAAGCTGCTGTGTGCAAAAGAAGAACCAGGCTGAGCAACTTGAGCCGCGGCTGGCGCTGTTTTTTTTTCCCCTTAGAAACCCCTTTCTTGGTGCTGCCGGGGCTGTAGCAATGCTAAACCCACACGACCCCGGCACGGGCGCCTGCGGGTGCATGGGGAGCACTGGGGAGCCGCGCCGTGAGCGCAGAGCGGGCCGGGGGCAGCCCAACAGCACCTGCCTCACACTGACGTGCCCCTAACGCAGCAGGCGAGTGTTTGCCCCCTGCGGGGGCTACTGCTGGCCATAGTGCTGCTGTGGGGTGATGGGGACAGCAGGTGAGGGGGGGCCCACGCCGTGACGCAGTGCAGCGTGTCCCGTGCTGGAGGTGTGCATGCACACACACACACACCCCTCCAACACCCCCCCCCCGCACACACAGCAGCACCCCCCACATGCACCTGCGCCCCCCATGCCCCTCGGTCACCTGTGTCCCCTGCACACCCCTGCCACCCGCACACCCCACACCTCACCACCCCACACACCTCTATACACAGCCACAGGCCCCCAGGCACACTCCTACCCCACAACCCCCCATATAC
>NW_020448564.1:126467-156085 GCF_003343035.1 Apteryx rowi
CCCGCAGCCCCCCGGCCGCCTCCCCGCGCACGCCGACCCCGCGGGCGCCGCCATGGACGGGGGCGCCTTCGGCGCGGGCAAAGCCGGCGGCGCCTTCGACCCGCACGCCTTCCTCCGGCAGCCGCACACGCTGCTGCGGCTCCTCTCCTGGGTAAGGCCGCCGCCGCCGGGGGGGGGCTGGGCGGCCCGGGGGCTGCGGGGGCCCCTCCGCGGCAGGCAGCCGGCCCCAGCGCCGGCCCTGGTGCGCGTACACGGACGGAGGTCTGTATAGCTTATATAGGTATTAGGTACGCGCGTGTGTGTAGGTATAAGTGTGTGCGTGCATTTGTGTACATGCATATATATGCACGTCTATAGATACATGTACATACTTGGACATATCTCCATATGTAACTATTTACACACATATATACCTATGTGGATATATTTCCATATATATACCATATATATATATATATCTCCACACACATATGTGTGTATACATCTCCATATATGCATATATCGCCATGTATATATGTGTGTGTTGGCTGTACAGTTATATATCCAGAGGTATATCTCCCTGCATATGTGTGTCCGCATATATCTCCGTACATACACGCACACAGGTATGTCCCTATATATGCATGTATAGCCATGCTTATGTGTAGGGAGCCACGCGGGGTGGGAGCGTTCTGCCGCCTGGTTTGGGGTCCCTTCCCTGGGGAAGGGAGGGGTGAGTGGGGCTGGGCTGTTTTGGGGGTGGGAGGGATGTGTGCGTGCTTGCTCCCCTGCAAACTGGTGGTTGCATGGAGGGCCGGGGGAGGCAGGGGGCTGTGGGGCGCCAGGGGTGGGTGCTGCAGCGCTGGCACGGCCCCCCGCCAGCCCGGCGGGGTCGGTGGGGTGCTGCGCCAGGGATGTGAGGGGGGAGGTACGGGGGTGGAAGTCCTTCTGCATTTCACCCTCTCTCCCCCCCCCCCAACCTCTTTTCCCTGTAATTCTTTCCCGCCCCCTCCTTCTGTAATTTGTTTTCGTGCTGTGCGAGGGGAAGGGGGAAAGGGGCCGGGGGCAAGGAGKGGCTGGGGGACCTGAGGGAGCTGCTGGAGGGCGAGGGGGCTCCTGTCAGGCCGTCCCACCTCGCAGGTTGCCTGGGGGAAGACCTTCCCCTCTTCCTGCGACACTGATCCCATGGCTGCCCATGGGGCTGGAGCGTATGTGCAAGAAGGTCATTGGGATTAAGGGAGCAAGCTGCAACACGGAGCTGGGGGGAGATTGAGGTCTGAGCCGGGAGACGAGAAGGGGAGGGCGGCAGACGGTGCCGGGGGACACATGCGCACCAGGGCAAGGAGGCGAAGCGCGAGGTGCCGTGAGCTGCAAGGGCTTGCTTTAAAAAAATGATAAAAATAAAAAAAAATACGGCGCGGGGGAAACAACACGTAAAAGAGAAGGTGGCTTGGGGGTGGCAGGTCTGTGAGAGGGTTGCCTGGCCTGTTGCAGGCAGTGCCAGCCCCCCATCCCATCCCACCACATGAGGGGGAAAGGGGGCTTTGTGCTCCTGATGGGGACAGAAGCACAGCGGCACCGGCCGTTCCTGCTGTGGGAGGAGTTGCCCCTTCTCTGTGGTTGCTTGCAGCGCAGAAGGTAGTTGGAGAGTACCGTGCCCGGAGGCAGCTGTGGATGTGATCAATGCGGTCGCCCGGTCTGTCTGTCCATCCGGGCTTATTTACGGCACTGCACATCACGCTCCTTATCGCGGCGAGCAGGGTTTCTGTGCTCCGACTGCTGCTGGGAGCTGGGTGAGGTGATACAGGCACCCCCGGCTCCGGAGCTGGGTGAAGGAGAGCCAGTGTGCATGCCCAAGGCGGATGGACATGATGTGACCTAAAAAGACTTTCCCATTCCTAATCTCTGTGACAGAATTTCCTTTTTCTCACTCTTTTTTTATTTTTTTCCTTTATGACTTCATGCAAACACTGCAGGATTCTGGCTTCCCAAAAGTGTGAGGGAGAGAGGGAGGACAGCAAATACGTTTTTTATCAGGCACCTTCTCTGCTTCAGTGTAACCCAGGTGCTGTTGGCTCTCTCTTTGAGCTCAGCTACAGGCTCCGTAAGGTGTCCCCAAGCAAGAAAGGGACCAGCATCTCTTTGGGACCTGGTGTTGTTTCCCCATAGCCACCCGCTGCCTGACCTTGACAGAGGACAGAATGGGACTCACCCCAGGCAGTGTGTGGCAGACCTGCTCTTGGCCAGAGAAATTAATATCCTTTTGCAGGACTTGGAGGTGCTCCAGGTCAGCACTCTAGCAAGGAAAACTGGCCTGGCTGTCATGGCGCAAGGCTTTGCATGCACCTTTTCTCCCCCTAACTATAAGTTCCTGCTCATGTTCTTCCCTGGCTTGTTTTTTTCTTTTCTCCTTAACATTTCTCCCTCTGCACAGCCAGGGAGCCACAAGGTCACCTCAGGTATTTAGTTGTGGGTTGTGTTTTTCTGTTTTTTTTTTTTAACTTGAGACCAAGATGGCTCCTCATGGGCAATAGAGTCCTATCTCAGGTTCTTGTAAGCATCAGATTCTTTATGGCCCCTTTCATAAACTGGTTGAACCTCACTTGAAAAAAAAATAGTTCTTGGTATTCTTGACTTTCTTACTCCCTCTGGGAGAGAGTTCAGCTGCTCTGATGGCAAGGGCCTTCCACCATAAATCTATTCATGGCTGGTTCTTTTACCCATTTGTTTTTGTGCTCTTGTGCCCTTCAGTTTAAATGGTACTTTTCCCCTCACTGGTGTTTTCCCCTGGGTGTGTTTATAGGCTGCAATCACAACCACGCTTAGCCTTTATATTGCCAGGCTCTACAAGCCAAACTCTTCTAGTGATGACGGGCTCTCCCTTTCCATGGTTTCTGTAGGAGTCCTTCCATGTACCTGCTCTAGTATATACTGGAAATACCTTGACGGCCATCTCCTAGGATTTCATATGCTTTTTTTTCTGCTCATGGCATTGGTGGTCCATCATCTCCCCAGCCAGGGCCAGCTTGAGACTCCTTTTGGCCCATTACATATGATGAGCTTTAATAAGGAGCAGAAATTCTCATCGTCACTTCCCAAGGGAATGACCTTGTGCTCAGGTCATGCTGTGTTTTAGACTTTATTATGACACAGAGGTGTGTATGGCATTTTACCAACAGTCAGCAAAACTGGCTCCTGTCCATGCAGTTTGCAGTCCAATTTAGATGGCAGCAATTTGCCATTAAGAGCTGTAGAATCTGGAGCAGATGAAGTGATAGAAGACTCTGTATGTTGCTCATTGCTGACAAGGAGAGAGGATAAGTTTTTAAAGGAGGATCTATCTAGCACTCGCTGTTGTGAGGAAGCTCAGATTTCTTGGGTGCATTGGAGGTAGGACACAGCAGACCTTCAGGAAGACAGAATATTTGTGTGTCTTCCTACAAAAAGGCTGCCTGACATAGGTGGTAGAGGTGATCCTGCAGGGTACCTGTGTCGGTTTTGGATGAGCCTCAGCACAAGCCATTCCTCTTTTGCTGTCTGCCCCAGATACCAGAAACAGCAGCTAGTCAAGCAGGGCAGTTAGTCCTAGTGAGCAGTGTCTCCTGAGCATCTCTGCTGAGACTGCTTCCAAGGGGATCGGTGGTGGAGTATGGGTCTTGCAGTGAGGGGACCTGTCTGATCCAGCTGGGCTGAGACTTGCCAACAAAACCAATATGCTGGTGGAAGATCCTCGAGCCTTCCCAACCTCTCTGTGGGGAACAGGAGAACAAGTCCCTCCATGTTTCCAACAGAGATGAAGCCAAGCAACTTGCCCTTTTATGGTTGGTCCCTGGCGTTTATTCTAAGTCCCAGTTTTTGAAGGCATAGCTCCACGCAGTGCCCCTTTGCWTGTGGCTGGCTTTGTCTAAGCAAGTCACTGCTGAAAGAAGCTCCCATGCTTGTGAGCCCCCGTGCAGCTTCCCTGTGCCAGCAACAGTCTGAGCCCCAACAGAGACACAACCCCCCTGTTTTTACTGCTGAGATGCAGAGACCTGCTCTGAGCTGAGCTGAGTTACACAACTGCTGCCCTACAGTAGACAAGACATGGGTGCATGGGCTTTTTTTTACCACCCTGACTTACAGACCTGCTTTCAGCACACTTAAATTACACACCAGCTGTAACACAGGAGCTGTGCTACAGTGTGCAGCTCCAGGATCTTTTTAAAAATAAGATAGAATAGTGTGGGCACAGCCCTGAATAATCCTGTCACACCCTGGCCTGCAGTCCTCCGCAACCRGCGCTGGGGAGATGAAAGGCTCCTTTACACCCTTCCCATTTGCATGGAGCCGGCGAGCTTCCTTTCAAAGATGAAGCCCTTCTGACCTGCTACCACAAGCTCTATAGCAGCTGTTTCAGGCCTGGAAAGCTCCAAGGAAGGATGTGACCTGCAGGCTTTGAACTTAGTGCTGGTTCCATAAATAAGTAAAATGTTAATTGAAACAGGTCATTTCAGGAGCTCCTGATTGCTTGGAAACCTGCTCGCTCCAGAAACCAAAGCAGTGTTCCATCTAAAAAGCCAAACAAGGCAAAAGTAACTTGCTTTTTGGAAATTGGCCCAGCTAGGTGGCTTGGGTTAACATATTTCAGACTGCAGCTGCTTGGGCAAAACAGCCCATTAAAACTTGCCACATGGACAGAGACGCCGAGTCTCCTTCCAACGCCAAGGGGCACTGCCCCCTTGGAGGTTCAGTGAAGAAGGGAGCTGTCTGCCCTCCCTCTCCTCCTCCATTACATGCTGCTGTTGCCCCTGTGTCCTCTGACTTGTGTAGACATTTCAAGCTGAGATCAGAATGCTATTCTCTGTCTCTGCAGGCACTGCATGTTCAAGAGAGCTCAGTCTGAACAGACAAGCCAGGTGAAGGACAGGAGCTGCTGTCTCCAGGCCTCACCACAGCGGGATTTGATGTGTGCTGAGGCCAAGGCCAGCCCTAATTTAACTTCTGAGCTGTGGCCTGACACTGGTCATACAGGAGGTTGAACGTTGTTTATTTTGGGATTGAGGGTAGCATCAGCTCCTAGTGTGCTACAAATCAGGAGCAGCTTTATCAGCTCTCCCAGGGACCTGCATGCTCCAGAGAGAAGAAGGAAGGACATATGGTGTGTCCCAGCGCAAATGGCTTCACCTTACAACCCTGCTAGCTGACAGTATCGGCTTCAGCAGCGTGGCCTCCAAGCATGTTAGCAGCTCAGCTGCTCAGGGGCCTGCGAGCTGGAAGATGAGGGCAAGTTCTGGCATGCCAGAGAGCCCCTTGCTGTACCTTTACGCTGGGTCTCCAACTCATGACACTGACCCCTTGCCCATGACACCCCTTACTTCTTCCTCCCATCACTGTACAGAAAGGACACCCAGCGTGGACTTGCAGTAATGGTTAACTTATTGCAAGTGGCACTGCTTAGTGCCCGAGGGGCATGTCAGTCTGAAACCAGCTGCAACCTCCACCTTTTTTTCATCGCTGCTAAATTTAGCTTAGATGTTCCCAGTGATGTTTTACCCAAGTATATGAGGTTGTCCCTATTGGGAAATGGGCTTTTGCCTGTCTCATTGGTGAAAATGGGATTCAGGCCTGGCCCTCTTGCATAGTTTATTTCTCTCCATGACTTTCCTGTTTTACCCCCATGGAGTTGAGCGGCGGAGTCCCCTCCATGACTTGGGGCAGGGGACAGCTGCACATGTTGCATGACTGTGACCCCCTCATGTGACATGGGAATGCAACCCAAGCCAATGGGTGCAAATGGAGGGAAGGGAAAGGGGCCCTGGATGAGCTCTCTCCCTTCCCTTCCCCCTGCATCAATCTCAGTTGCGTCTGTTGGTCCTCGCTCCGGGGGTTCCTATGCGGACCCTAGGTAATGCTCTCTGCCTCGGCTTGTTCATGTGATTTTTTGCCCCAGCCACCATGCCTGCTGGCGGTGTGCTCATGAGATCTGTTGGCACATGATGAAGAGAAAGGCAGCAGCACAAAGCATGTGCTTTGAGGCAAGCTCTAGGTACAGTTCTTCGTGAAGTCCTCTGTTCTGTGCTGGTTTCCAAAGGGTTTTTTGGGGGATCACTGTCACTGGAATTGGGTGAGAGGCCATGTTAAAAGAAGAACACTAGAAGTGCACAGCTGTGTGGTGATTAGGGGTTGGATATAGTAGGTTATGTTGTTTCCAACATAACATTTCCAGGAAAGATCTTGGAGCTAGAACAGATCTCTTGTTAATGGTATTTGCAGATACCACTAAAAATCTGAGAAATAGCACATAGGGACCGAAGGCAGTTCGGAATATGAGCAAAAAATAAGATAATCACATATAATCTGCTATTCCAAAACATGAGAGGCAGAGGTGAGAAGCGAAGAACCTGAATGACGATGAGACATGGCTAAGACAAACATCTGCAGTAAGACAGGGCAGCAAAGAGGTCTAGTGTGACCATAATAAGCAGAGACAGCACCAGATAGYGGTCTTCCACCTAGGTTGGCACAACCAAACCAGGGAGAGAGAGATGTGTCGCTAGAAAGAAAACTGAACTCTTCCCTATGGAAAAAGATGTGATTTTCAGACAGTCACTTCACTGGCTGGTGACTTGGTGACGTGGTGACTGTCTGGAAAGCATAGAAGGACCTGAATGCCAACATGGAAAAGGGAGGAAATGGCTCAAGGGAGTTATCACTAAGAGTGGTGGGACAAAAGATACTGTTTTATCTAAAAGTCAGGAGGAGCGTGAGACCTGTGGGACTGGACTGAGGTTCTTGAAGTTGCCTTCTGGGATCTAGGCACACAGCTTGCTGTTATACCAATGGGTATGTGTGTCTTAGCACAGGAAAGCTCTTTCTTCCTCCACAAGGGGAAGCAGCACAGACCGCTGTGCATGGGACATTTACAATGGGATGGGCTGTTCACATAGTCTGGCTGTAGGTGGCTGGCCATGGGGCAGTCTCTGCTCAGTGCAGAGAGAAACAGGCCTGCCAGGGGGATTTGAGGCCCCAGTTAGGGACCCTGAGATGAGCCTGGAGATGCATGGAGCAGTAGGAAATGGCCTGATGGAGGGCTYCTGCACAGCTGGGGTCTTGATGCCCTTGAGGCTTTCCTGGCTGGCTCTGAGGGCAGCTGTGTTGCACCATCACTCTGGGGTTGGGCTGCTGGAGAGGGTTCAACACGCTAGGCTCTGCGGGGTGCATTTATGGAGGGCTCCCGAGCACTGCTCTGGTGGGAGGTGAAAGGGTTAATGACCAGCCTGTCAGCTGCCAAGCCATGTATGAAAAAGCAGGCTGGCAAGTAACCCTGCTCCAGATCCCATGGCAGGAATTAGAGATGGGGAGCCTTTCCCCTCTGCATCACCTGCTCCAGCTCAGTCCTGTCTGGAAAGCTGGTGCCGTGCAGCTGCTGACCAGGGGAAATGAGCTGGGCATCTAATGGGAGAAGGGTGCTAACATACCCTTGCTCTTTCCTCATCAGATGCTCAGAGGAACCAAGGACAAACATGTACTGGGAGGCTGGCCTCCACCATCTACACAGAGATGATTCTCCCAGGTCAGGGCTCAGACATGCCATCAAGACTGTGGGCAGGAGGCATTTGCTCCCCACATGATGCCGGCTGGAGTGAATAAACAGAGGCCTTCTGTTTCCAAGCTGCCAGTCCCATGCTTATCAAAAGCTGCATATGTTTTCTTCATAATGAATTGAATATGAGTAGATCTAATGACAAAAATAATAATAATCTGTGTCTGTCCAGAACTCTCCAAAGCTTTCCACAAGCTCTATTTGTGAGTGGCTGAATGAAAATGAAAAGTAGATCATCTCTGATTAGTTTTTCATTTGCACCCTTCCTTGTTCTTGCTCTCTTTAAATAGATTTATTCCTGGTCATTACCAGATCAGACACAGAAGAGGTTATTGCTTCATTCTTTCTGAGGTGGATTTGATTTTATGTCCCATGAGGAATATTATGTCACCAAACTATTTCTTCTTTATAATAGAATAAAGCAGGGGTTTAGGAGAGGGAGAGGAAACACGCAGCGTGACAGAACCTGTGACTGGAGAGCATCTCAGCAAGCCAAAACAGCCAGCTTGACATAAACCCCCTTCAGCCACATCCCTGCTACAACCATCTTGGAGATCTCAGGGAAGAAGTCAGGAGGCAGCATGACAAATTCCTCGGATGAGATGCAAGAAAATCCTAATGCATCGCCGTGTTGTGGATACATCACATGATGCTCAGAAGCGCCTAATGCATGGCTGGGAATGGGCAGCATGATGGAAAGCCTCACATGATGCTCAGGACAGTCTGCAGGGCTTTCTGCAGGGCTGAGCCTGTGGCGGGGAGGCAGGGAGGGACTGGGCGTCTCTTGCCTTTGCCACAATCAGATCCCACAGTTCACTGAGAGAAAACAAGGTCTTTCATGGCAGGTTGCAGCCTTTTGTCTATTCTGCACTTTTATTGCCCTAACAAATCCTTGCACACTTGTGACAGCAAGCTCAGGCCCCTTGAGAAACAGAGATGAGAGAACACTGCACCTCTTCTGGTCTTCTCCCCGCAGGGCCCCAGCGTTGGTTCATTTTCCCTGCGTCTTTCAGCCATGGTGCTAGCATACCATCAGGCGAGCAAAGGGTGTACGGATGGGACAGCCTCATACCTGGGGGAGGGCTGGCAAGGAGCAGAGAGACTCCTTTTTGGGAGCACTTCTTCCCCTGGAGAGCACAGCCCTGGGGGAACTGCCGTCTGAGTCTCACTAAAGGTCTCTGCTTGTTTTTAAAACTCCTCAAATAGCGATGCGAGTCCAGAGCAACTCTTCCAGCCACAAAAGCTGACAGGAGTAGAGAGAGTTCTGCCAGCTACAAAAGCTGACAGGAGTAGAGAGGTAGGCTTTCCCAGTTTTATTGACAGGGTAGCAGAAAAACACCAAATTTTCTAGGTCTATAGGCAGGTGTATGGAGAATGGGGGGGGGGGGAGAAATAAGAAGAGAATATGTGGAGCAAAGACCTTGCAGAGCATGTCAGCCCTGCAGTGGGCAATGTACAGTGCCTGAAAGCAGTTTGAGCTGTGTCCCCTTGCACCAGGGAGCTCCAGGAAGCTCCCAAAGATTAAATGGCATCAGTGTTGTGCTGGAACAGAGACCAGTCCTGGCCCTGGGTGATGCAGTCCAGCTCAAAGCACTTACAGGCGCGTCTGGTGAAGCCCTCTGTCTTTGTCAGCTGTGCAGATTGCCTAGCTTTGGGTCTTGGAGTTCTTCAGTGAAAACAAAAGTCTAGAAAAATAATTGCAAAACCCTGTGTTGATGCAATGTTTAAGGAGCAGTGAAGTCACGAAAAGGAGGGTCCCAGCAGCAATGCTGACTCAGACAGATCTTCTCTAGAATATGTTACCGCTTATGCCATAAATGTGCACCTTCAAACAGGTTGCGCACCTGGCCAATTAAAGTTGCTCTTGAAGGCTTAAGGAAACCCTGTCAAGCTAAAATTCTAGCTGCTTTAAATCCTGTTTACTTACTTAAACAGACTGCCTGAAGAAATGAGGCCACTGAGGTGCACAAAGCTATGAATGACTATCTGTTTTTCATGATTGAGCATAAGAAAGCAGCTAATTACCTCCTTCTACAGAATGAGAGAATGGTTTGCAATGAAAGCACTGTACTGCACTGAGGAATATGAGGATCCAGTGCTTTGTGCTTGCTTCCTGTAAGTCTTCTGACAAATAACTTAACTTTTGTGCATCTCTATGTATTTTGTACATCTCAGAATAGTCCTGCCGTCTTCCCCTCTTACCTCATCTTGTCTTTGCAGCTGTACATGCATTTTGATCCATTTACCTAGCTGCTATACACAAGGCCTTGTGAAATGGGGATTTGCTGTACAAAATGGGGGTATTTCTGTAATACGAGTGACACGCAGCAGCAATGCACAGGGGAAACAGGGTTGTATCAGTGCTGCTGATGGTCAGTGTGTCTTTGTAAGTGATGCAGATGTCATGAGAACTGAATCATAAATGGTTCATCCTTGCAGGCTTTTTGGATTTTTGTTTATAATCCATCCAGACATTCATACTGTACCTACTGCCTGGGTTATACTTGCACACASATGGATTGCAAAATCAAGGAAATACAAAATGCTTGATCTTTCTATGATGACTTGCTAAATTAGTAATCTTCCACCCACCCCCTTACTGACAAGAAATAGTTGCTGTGGATTAGGTGTGCAACATGTTTTTTTCTGAGGGCTGCAAGATCTGGGCTTTCATAATTATCACTTTTCTAGAAATTTGTTTTGCTGTGCAATTGCAATAGCTTCTGGGTACACTGATATCACTGAGATAAAACAAGCAAACTGCAGCAGCGACTGCTTGTTCTCCTGCTGTCCAACTCAGGCTGTTGGTTTGAAACATCTGGTTTTCACCTGCCAGCTCTTGTCCGTTCTGTTTTATCCAGTCCAGCTGAATGCTTCAGTGCACTAATGATCTGCGTGGTGGCCTGCTGTGATGGGCTGTCTTGTGAAGGCAGTGGCAGGCTGACACAGGGAGCAAGCCCTCCCCCCTGCCACTAACCTTTCCTTCTCTGGAGTACCAGGGAACCAAGTATGGATTATGAATACCAGAGCAGATATCCGTTGTGAGAAAAACACAGAGAGAAAGAGGCATCCCTTCAACTACTGTGTTGTGGTCTGTACTAACGGCAGACAGTACTTTGGGGCGGCTATTTTAGGATGCAGATGATAGGCATTTGCAGTGACTTGTTATACTCACAAATGAGAATACCCCTTGTGGAATCTCCTCAGAAAACTACTAAGACTGTCTTAAACCAGATGCTTGGCAGTAGATCTTATCTTGGGTACCTTCAGGCTGGGAAACAACTTTCACTGTGTCACTCTTCATAGGAAAGAAGTTGTAGCATGTCTGTCAAAAGATGGAGAAAGGAAGTTAGACTTGCCACCTCTGCTTGAAAATTTAGGGAGAGTGAGATGTCCCTGTGGTCCTATGACTCTGAACTTGTTCTTTACGAAGTGCCAACATACATAAGTATAAAAGAACAAATGCAAAAAGGAATTACTCTGCTTYTTTCACTCCCAGGTGAAGTCTGTTCCAGGCCAGCAATAAACCCAAGCAGAGCGAAGATGTGTATCAGGATATGAGCAGAGAAAACAAAGGTGTCTCTGGGGAGAGACCATTAGAGAAGTCATTCGTCCCAAAATGAGTAAGCAGAGATTCACCATAGAGCTTGTTGGAAGGGCTGACCCAAGTCAGGGAATCAACATCATATCATTTTTGATCCCTGAAACAAAAACGAATCCCAGATTATTCCTCTTTTGAGATTGTTTCTCATCTTCCAAAGAGAAGATATGTTTTTTGTCTAACGCTATGGAAAACCAGGCATCCACTTTGTAATCCCGATATAAGGAGACTGGTATTTCAGGTGACAGTGTCAGCTCTGATAACAGCCTCACAGTCAGACTTCACTTCAAGGAATTTGTCAGCTCTCCCTCAGGTTAGAGGAATACACTGTTTACTGCAAATTAACCAAGGCAGAGCTGTCAACACAGCCTGTAGTTAAGGTGTGAAGGACTTCCCATTAAAAGATTCTATATTTAATTGTGTGCAGTTTTGCTGACCTTCTGAATCATTCAGACTGAAATTTTGAAGCCTAGATATTTGCTTCAAGCAGAAGGGTTTTTTATTTGCTCTTGTTTTTCACAGGCAATTTCAGCAAAAAAAAGATCCATTCCAATTTTCAAGAACAAGGAGGAGGAAAAATAAATTGTTTTACTTCCATGCTTAAAAGACTCTGGTAAACTTTCTGAGAAACCATATGGTCCCCGTGCCTGGGAGCATTAGCTTCCAGCTTTGTTAGTTTTTTCTAGTGTGTCAAAAATATGTCCAATGTCAACAACCCAAATGTGACCAAATTATGAGCCTTAGGGTGAAAAAATAATATGAGTTTCAACAGATAACTYGTTAGAGTTTGGCAGCTGAAATGTGGTCCACATTGAGTGTCTGTCTGACTGCAAGGGACTGTGAGTAAGCTTTTTCCTCTGGTTCTTGATGCCCAAAGGTCCTTGTGGCACAAATACTGAGAGCAGGAAAATTATTGATCCTGTGTACCCTCGCTGCCTTTGCCCATGGCACCTAGGCAGCAGGGAGAAGGGAACCTCCTGAATGGAAAGCAGAGGGGACAAAAGCCTGACCAAGGCAAGGAGGGAGGAGGGCATGGAAGGAATAGACTGGGGCGAGGAGGGCTGAGGATAAAGAGACGGAGCCTGGATGGGCAAGGAAACTAGGCCTGAGAGATGAGTGAGAAAATGAGGGCYGGTGAGTGGGGACCAGCGAGGAGAAAAAGACTGAGACAGGGGTCTGCGCTGTGGATCTGAAGCCTCCAACCCCACTGATGACAGATTATGTATCAGATTGGCACTTATCAACCAATTATTTATCCCTGTGTTCGCAAAGCAGCTTCTCTGCTTTCTCAGTTATCCAAGGACCAGGAGAGGACACCATGGACAGATTAAGCAGTACTGGAGTCCTTCTGACTGAGCAAATCCTTAGAGCTACCTCCACTCCCTGTGGGAGACTTGGCCATCCCTACTTTTTATTTGCTGCTTCACTTCGGGGATTGGGAAGTAGTTACTGCACTCCTTGCTTTACCGTGTGATAGGCTCCTGTTGCGGAGATAACTCCCATGCTAGCAGAGCGGCATGGTAAAATCCTAGTGCACATCACAAGTATGTGTGCTCCACGCTTGAGGTCCCATTGCCCATCTACCTGGTATCCTTGCAGGCAGCCCAGAGAATTGCTGCAAATACCCAGGAGGGTTTCTCTGCATGTTTTTTGTGGCTCACTTTCTAGAAACCTGTTTTCAGATTTAAGTACATCACCATCCAAAACTGCCAAGCAAAAGATTACTGTGAAAAGCAACTGTCTGGCACCAGAGTTGCTGAAGTTGGAAGGTCTGTGTCTAACACACACTGTGCCTTCTGAGGTCTCAAGATACCCCTGCAAAGAAAAATCTGTACATGCCACTAATCTTCCTCTCTTTCTCCCGTGGCTTTGAGCGGAAGCTGTGCTTGGGATATGAGGTTTATTTGAGTTGAAGGAGGGGGCTGCTGTAAATATCACTCTGCTTTGGTGAACCTGCTGTGTCAAAGACAGAAGGCCTTGTAGCAGGAGACAAAGGCTAAGTCAGTGCGTGAAGATTAAACAGATAACTGTGGATTATGGCAGATGTATGAAGTGCAGGGAGATGGGGAGAGAGGGAGCCTTGCAGAACGGACCTGCAGAGCAAGCAGAGTTGTGGATTGTCGGAGGGCGAATAGGGAAAATAGAATAGTAGTAGAATAGTAGCTGGATAGATAAAATTAGTGAACAAATGTGTGGTAGGAACAATGAATTCCTAGAAGGAGAAAGAGTGGGTGGGAGAATAAATGCAGATTAAGAGGATTTCCGCTACTTGGAGCCCTTGTACACAGACACCTCTACCAAAACCGTATCCTAATTTACACTCCATGTTGACTCCCTGTGTGTCTGCGGGAAGCCACCCTTACTCCAGACTGAGACTGTTTTACATTGGTTTAGATCAGATGGATAAAAAGAATCAATTTAAGTGTGTCCTATTTTAAGTTAATCCTCAGAAATAAAATAAAACCATCTCCCCAGTAAACTCTCCATGGCTATCGTCCATACAAGACAGTGGGACAGGAGCTCTGCACAGCAGAGATGCCTGTGAAGGGCAGCCGTCCTGTGCAGAGCTCTGCTCCTGTGTGCTGGTCCAGAGACTAGACTTTGCCCTCATGTGTCTCCTGCCTCCCTCCCCACCAGGTGTTCTCCATCGTGGTGTTTGGCTCCATTGTCAATGAAGGGTATGTGAACCGCCTGGATGAGACACAAGAGCACTGCATTTTCAACCGCAATCGCAATGCTTGCAACTATGGCATTACTGTGGGTGTCCTCGCCTTCCTCAGCTGCCTTCTTTACCTGGCTCTGGATGCCTACTTTCCACAGATCAGTAGTGTCAAAGACCGCAAGAAGGCAGTTCTCTCGGACATCGGAGTCTCTGGTAAGCTTCCTGGCTAGCTGGCATAGGGCCCTCTCCACCATGGGCTAGGGAGAGGAAAGGATCTTTTAACACCTCACACACCAGGCTTCCTGCTAGCAGAGAACTCTTTGGGCTTCTTACTCTCTCAGGCCTTCCCTCTCTCCTTTTCCTTTCTCTTCTTCTCAGCCAAACTCTTCTTGCCTTCTTTTTTACAGTGTCATTCTTCCTCTCTCCCCCTTCACCACTTCTCTCTTCCACACTTTCTCAGAATGACTTCCTTTCAGTAGCAGCTCTGCAGGCAGCTTCACTGTGGTCCCATAGTGGGTTAAGGAGACCAAAGGCAGCTCTGTGTGGTGGGCCCAAGTGTGTACACACACACTGCTGTCCTGCTGTTAACGATTGACTGCCACAAAYGTGATCTGCAAAAGAAAGAAGTGGCTGGCTGATGTCTTTCTGCTGTTCTGTATAGACACAGCTTAGAGGGAGTCCTTTAGAATCAGCATGTCTTGTCTTCCTGCATGCTTATGCTTCCTAAGACTGAGTGTAGATGTCTGGAGATGGTATGTTCTTCTTTTCCAGCTTCAGCACAAGTGTTTGAACCACATATACTTCAACATTAAATAAATGGTGAGGATTACATGCAGGCTGACTAAATCATTCCTCCTTAGTCACCTGGCATTCCCTGTACTGATAGTTGTGCAGGACCTTATTCAGACACTGAGTCTTATACTAATTTACAGTCAGATTCTCTTCATCCCCAGTAGTGTGTAGAAATGACAGACAGAGCATGTGTGTGTATGCATGTGTAAGGCAAGTTGATAGCATCATGATCATGCTGTGATCCTGAGTCACAGTTCTGGTTTATTACATCAATATAGTGAAACTTCTCCATTTCAAAATTCCCCTATAGCTCATCAAAGGAGCCACAAGTGGAGTGAGAACAGGAGCAGTTCCGGCATCTGAACTCGTTTAGGGCTTCTGGCTTGGAAGTTTGTTCATGTTTAGGACATTTGCCCCCTGTCTGGCAGTCCTGTGTATAGCTAATGGGATGCAGAGAGGGGAAGGAATAGGAACATGCTCCAAAGATGCAAGCACTTAGTTTCATTACCACTTACAAATGCCCATTTCCCTCCCCCACCGGCATCTGGTTATACCTGGGAGAGAGGGTGAGTCTYACTCCTCCCCACCAGATGCCAATCTGATTCCAAGTTCCAGCTCTCCCTGTCTTGACCCCTTTCCCAGGGTGCCATGATCCAGAGCCTGCAGGAAAACGCTGTGGTGCACTTGCTGTTCTGTCTTTGTTTTCCAGTGCTTTTTCCTACCCYGTTTACTGTTGTAGAGTGTTACCCATCTTTTGGAAAAGGTGTAAAACTGAGACGCTATTAGTAAACAGTGCAGGATGTTAATGATCTCTCAGCACCTCTCTTCAATGTAAGGGCTTTAACTCTGCTAGCCTGAGCAAAGTCTAGTCACTGTGCAATTGCAGTCTGGCTGCTTCCCACCCTTCTGCAGTTCCCTTGGAAGAAATTGCTCTTCACTTGTCCTTGCAGGACAGAGTTGTGAAGCAGTGGCTATTTCAGAGAGCCCAAGTGATCTCTCCTGTACTGGAAGCCCTTCAAACTCCCTCCCAGGACCAAATGCAAGTCCCGTGACTAATCCAAAGACAAGCAAATGAAAACTCCTGACACTAACACTCCTGAGGTGCTTTCTGCAGACACCTATCATCACCTTGACAATTTGACCATCACCAGGATTTAGAAAGGCTGCACAGAGTTTGGCCCAGTTTGTAACACAGCAGAGGATCTCTCAGGGTTGAAGGTTCAAGAGAAATACAATGTATTTATGATCTGTTCACACTTACCTTCTTGATCTCTCTCCTTTTCCGGTTTGGCATGATGGTGGTGGTCCATCCCAGCCTTTTGGGCATTCCTGTGGTTTGTTGGCTTCTGCTTTCTGACCAACCAGTGGCAAGTTTCAAAAGAAGAGGACAACCCAATGAATGAGGGAGGGGATGCAGCCCGAGCAGCCATCACATTTTCGTTCTTCTCCATCTTCACCTGGGTGAGTAAAACAGTCATGATATTGAATCAAGTGTCCTCTGCAGTGTATTAGCTTGTGGGGATAGAAGGTGCCTACCTAAGACTGATTCCCTCTGAAATCCCAGTTCACATGGCTTCTGAGGCTAACTTGGGAACAAAGACTGCAATCCTTATGTGGAAGAAGATAGTAGAGCATTAATAAGTATGACAGAAATGAGAGTCCCATATTCCAGTCAGGAGTGTCCTTGACAAACCTCTAATATGACCTTGGACAAGCCAGCCTCCCCAAGCAATATTTCCCCATGCATCAAAGAAGTTTAACAGCACTGGCACCTCTCAGACACTAAAGATAGAAGGGCACTCCAGGCCTTGGGCTGCATCCATCTCTCTCCCTGCTTTGCTCTCATCAGGTGAAATGTCACCAGTGGCCACAAGAGGCTGCAGTCTGTGTCCCTTACAGCTCTCACGACACAGTCTGCTCCCATGATGGCAGCTCTGCTTCACTGAGTCACTTAGGAAAATGATGGTGGAGTCTCTTAAGACTTCCCTTTCCCCAGCAATTCCTTGCCTGGGCAGACCATGATGTCCAATATAAATATTATCCACAATTTCATCCCTGCCCCCAAAGCCCTAGTTCGGAGTAATTTTTGTCTGTAGTGATAAGAGAGACCAAACAGGACAGCATTTTAGGCCAGTTTCCCTGTGAGTGCCTTGGGTACATCTGTTCAAGGAGATATTTTATCAGCCCTCCACACATAGGCTCCTGCAAAAGAGCCTGTATGTGAGAGCTAAAGTGTGCTCCTTGTGTAATTCCCTGTGGCTTTATCTTCTCCTCTCCCTAAAGGTGTTATTTTGGGGCGGTTATGCCCAGATAGGAAGGGTGCTGTCACACAACAAAGCTGTCATAGAAGGAGGGGGGCTGCCAGGGGTTGTGAGAGTTGTGCAGCCAGCACCTTTGCCAACATGACAGTGGAGACAAGGGACAGCAACAAGTGTGTCCCCCCACAAGCTGTGTCCTGTGCTCTGAGTGCTGCTGAAGGCCCCTTGCAAACAGCAGTGCTCCTCAGGCTCTGGCAAAAAGTGTGATGGTATTCAAGGTTTTTGCAAGGGGTCCCCCAGGACTCTTTTTCAGAGGAATGCTCTAAGCAGAATGCTGTCACCTGTCGTGGTCCTCTCCTGTGCATGGGCTGCAGGTGGCTGAACAGACAGCCTTTCCTCCAGTTCCTTCATTTTTTATTTCATTCAAATGCTCTGGTTTGCTCTTTCATACTGATTCTCCTCCCCACACCCCTCTCTCTCCTCACAGGGCTCCCTCACGTTTCTGGCTTTCCGGAGACTCAGAGACATTACTTTTCAGGAAGAGTACAACACGCTTTTCCCTAACTCCCCATCCTTGCTGCCTTAACTACCCGCACTCATGGGGGAGCTTGGGGGAAGGGGCTGCAGATGGAGGAGGTCACTGAGCACAGACATTTCCAACTCCCTGAGCATGGGTGTCAGTATGGCATCACTGCAGGGTGAGATGGGCCTTTGAACAGGAATGGACCAGGCCATCCACTGAATGAGTAGTTTCCCACTGGGAGTTGGAACTGACAACTTCTCCTCCTCTTCTGCCCCCCTTCTCTGCCTCACCTGCACCCTAACTAATCCTGAGTAATACTGTTGTGCCTTTCTCTCAATGACTGATCAGACCTAATATTTTAGCCAGGAGACACCATCTGCTCCCACTAATACATCTTTTCCATTTCCCCCACCCCTCATTCTCCCCAAACCTCTCYCCCAGGGCAGTCCCTGACCTGCTAGACTGCTCACTTCTATCAGGGATGCTCTGGGAAGATGAGCCATGTGTGCTGGGGTAGTTCAGCAATGCTGAACCCTGTGCTGAGGCTCCCTCAATCCACCAAAGAGCAGTCTGCCTCCAGTGCCTGAGGCAGGAGGCAGCAGCACGCTTGTTAACCACCCCAGTCTCGGAAATGGCTGCCTTGCCTCCCTGCCCTTTTTCTCAAGGTCTGTGTTGCCTTCTGCAGATACTGGCTGGTTAACTGCAGTGAAAGGTTTTTTTGGGGGTGACCACTACCTCAGTACTACGAATCAAATCCTGTTCTCCTTCCTGGCCTCTGGGGGCTCCAGGTGAAATGGCTCATATATCCAGTCCAGCAGATGAACCTCCTGAGGTGAAGCTGAGGCAGACTGCCTCCCCAGGGTCAACTCTTAACTGGATATCCACAGGCTGTCTGAGCCTCTGCAATCATCTGTGCCATGTCAGTGAAGCCYCATCACTGGGCAGAAGATGCCCAGCACACCTCAGAGACAGCTGTGAGCCCTGGCAGGCTACACACAGCCAGCTGGAGTCACGGCTGTCCTAGTTCACCCCCCTCCCTCTCCCAGYGGGCTCACACTTTCTCAGGGGCAGTCTAAGTCTCCTTGCTCTTGGATGTATTTTACCAGTGATCTTCCAGATGGGCTTCACCCACTAATCTGTAACCACTACTAACCCCACTTTTGTTTGTTTCTCTTTCTCGGTACATTCCCCCTCTCTTTCTCCTGTCCTCTCTCTGCTTCCCATCTCTTTCCTGTACCTCCTCCCTTAAAGGTGGGCCAGGCATTCCTGGCGTATCAGCGTTTCCGTCTGGGTGCCGATTCAGCCCTCTTCTCCCAGGACTACATGGACCCAAGTCAGGACTCCGGCATGCCTTATGCTCCCTACACGAATGAGGAGGATGCTACAGATATGGTGGGGACGTACCAGCAGCCCCCTCCAGCAGATGCTTTTGACACTGAGACACAAGGGTACCAAACGCAGAACTACTGAGCCACCGATGCCCCTTCCCCCTCCCCTTTCCCTTCTGCCCCTTTCCCACTGCTGGCAAAAAGCCAAGGCACAAAACAGACACATGCATAGTGGCACAAGAGGTGGCTCTCAGCTATGCTCCAGCCTTCTGGGTCATCTGTTTTTATTTATTGTTTTTAAAAAAGAAAAAAAGCGCCCCATTACTTCTTCCTTCTCCTGCCCTCAGAGTTACCCGCCAGAACCAAGCTGTTCCAAATGTGTCACTGTGTCGCAACAAGAAGGGTCCCCCCTTCCCTTCTCTCCCTCTTCCCTCACCACGGGAAGGAAGGATCTAGTTCATTCTCTTGGTGGACAGGAGAGAGGGATTATGGCACCAGCAGAGCAGAGGAAAAAGGCACTAGAGAAGGAAAGGAAGGGGTGAGAGGAAACAGGGACCAAGGAGTTCCTAGGAGAGCTGGTGCTGCTAAAGGCTGGAGTAGATGTGGGGGAGCATCCAAATTGGGCCCAAGGCCTGGTTGCTCAGGGAGGGGAACATGAGGYGGCAAAAGGGGGGAAGACATGAGAGTTAGCATGCAGGCGTGCGAGGGTGGAGGGAGGGCTGTAGGTGGGTGGGGGAGTGGGAAAGGGGTCCCCACGTAGGTGTGCAAAGACAAAGGTGCTTTTCTCTCCCGTGCTGATGCACACAGGTGAGGGAGGGATGCTTTATTTTTAGAGGATTTGGGGAGGAATGGTATTGAGCAGGGGGGAAGAAGGGGAGGGAGCAGAGAGAGATAAAGTGGGAGGGGAAGGAGGAGGATTTGCAGGTACAATCAAAACCACAGACACATCTGTAGATTTAAATGAAGAGACTTGACAGAGTAGAGTGACAGTGCCACGAGAGTCACTCTGTCCCCAGGTCCTTTTGGATTGAGTTTTGGATTGAGCTGGTTGTGTTTTTCCCCTGATCTGTATGTCCTAATTGCAACTCTTCTCAGATTAGCACTGTGTTTAGTGAGGCAGGACAGGGGAGCTGTGCTGTCCCTGGCATCAAGGTGCAGGCTCTGTGGGAGGAAGGATGGAGGAGGTGTGCTCCTAGGAAGTCCTTGTCCCCAGCTGCGCTGTTTGAGGGAGTCTAATCAGAGGGAGAGGAGAGCTTTGCCATTTCGCCATGGGCAGGAGGAGGAGGAGGAGAAAAAAGCTACTTTCCCTCATGCCCTGCTGAATCCTCCTCCTTTCCTCTGCTACCAAACTGCAAAGCCTCTCACTGACACCATCTTTGTAGCATGCAGGAATGGAGCAGGACTCCCCCTGGCAAGAAATACTGCTGCTATGACAGCCAGCCTGTGGCTGGCTGCTATACAGGGGTGTAACCGAGTAGTAAAGGGTCCTGCGCCTTCCCAGCTGAGCTCTGTGCTTTGCTTCCCACTCAGGTGGGGAGGAGGTCTTAGTGTGTGGTTCAGCAAGGTGAGCTGAAATGGGAAAAYTTCCTCTGTCCTTGCAAAATTGGTTGGGGTCAGGCTGAGCACTCTGAAAACTGGCCCTACTATACCTTACATAGTGCTCCTTCTGCAGCATCTGAAATCCTGGCTGTCTTTAAAGCCTCACCTAGGTGGCAGTAGTGACTGCCAGACAGAGCTTGTATGGATGCTTTTCCACACTCCTGGTGATTTTGTTTCAAGTAGAGATGCTGATCTGGAAGCACACTTTTTATTCCAGGATAGAAGTAATGTTTATTCCAGAAGACAGTGTCCCTAAAGGGAAATAATTCAGCAATAGCCACCTGGACAATTTTCCCCAGCACAGACACCTCTCAGAGCACAAGAGGCTGAAACACAAGGCTGGGTATGTCTTGCAGCAGTAAGGAGCTCCGTTTCCCGGGCTGCCAGCCTGGTCCAGGTAACACTGGCCTGAGTGGCAGAGATCAGGAGCAGACCCCAAACCCATAGGTGCTTCCTCTGTGTGTTCAACCCATTCCCTGTAGCACCTTCAGGAGTCAGGAGGAGGGGACACAGGTCTGCCTTGAGGCTGTGTGAACATCTTGTCTGGAGGACGCTGAGTCCTGTTTCATCAGGATTGCCATTAGGACAGCATAAAACATCTGGGTTACCGGTCCTTCCCCTCCTTCTAGTGTTACTTCTCTCTAGCTCTCCCACCGTGACAGGAAAGGGGTAGAAAACCTAGAGTTGCAGGCCCCAAAGGGAGGGCAATTTTCTCCATTGTACATAGGCACAATTTCTACCTGTTATCTGGAGCTTTCAAGGCTGCTAGACCTGCCTACAGGGGTGAGGAAGAGACATGGCAGGGGCTGAGACGTTGCCTGCAGACTTGTGCTGTGGGCAGCCCTCCCCATGGTTTGCCATCCCTTGCTTGTGGTTAACCACTAGTGAAGGAGGAGAGGGGCAGCAGTAGGCCTGGTTGAAGCATGAGGAGGAACTTGGCACATCTCTTGCCCTGTGGCTCTGAAAACAGTACTGTAAATAGGAAGGGTATTTTTCAGAAGGAAGCCCCTTGGGCTTATTCTTCTGTGGGACCAACCTAATATTTAGGTTTGGGAGAGGGTTACTTTATTGAGAGAGATTTGTCATGACTATGGCTGTGGGGGGAACTCCCTCCAGTCCGTCTCTTCTGCCAGGGGAGGGCACAGAAAAAAAGATGAGGTGGAGGAGAAAAACTAGTGTACTCACCCAGATTCATCTGTATCATCCTTCATGCTTTCATTTTGGGTGAGGTGGGAAGGGAGGAACCAAGAAGAGGAGGAAGCTATAAATAACCAGCCCTCAGCACAAAAATGCAATGTACTTTCCAGGAGAAACTGGCCATCGCTTGTCCCCACTCATCAGGAGGGTGAAGGACTGGGCCTATGGGGAGGAGGTATGGGCCATACCTGTGTGTGTGTGTGTGTGTGTCTGTGTGTCTGTCTGTCTGTCTGTCTAACCTAGGGGTCTGCTTTGCGGTATAGCATGGGACTGTCTTACCTGTCCCTTCTCCCATTAAAGCTGCATGGGTGGCTAAACATCCTTTGGGGCTGACAACTGAGGAAGCTTTTCTGCATCCTCTTTGGCTTGCTTCCCTCATGTAACTGATGGGTTCTGGTGGGCCTGAGGTGGGAACGGGCCTCTCCCTCAGAGCAGGCCTGTCAGTGGGAGATGAGCCAGGTGGCTTCATCCTGGGTTACTTCCCACCTCTCTGTCCCTTTCCTTCTCGTTGTAAGTTGCAGGACAGGGACTGCTGTGGCAGGGGATGCTTTATAATAGTACATACTTCAGCAATTTTTTGCTTTTGCTCATAGGAGGAGGCATATTCTCCTCAGGTTAACTTCCTTTCAGCCTTTGCCATTGAGGCCTGGTGACAACAGGCCTGGGGGTAGGATTCACCTTCTTTGTATGTAGCTTTTAAAATGAAGTTTCCCATGGTATAGGCTGGTTCTGCAGGTTCTGGTCTGCCTGAGGCATTTCTGTTAAGGCGCTGCCTATTTCTGAGGGCCATAGGCAAGGCCTGGGCAGCTGGCTAGGACATGTCCTTTTAGATCCTAAATATGGGTGAGATCAGTCCCACTCTAGGGATTAGAAGATGAGAGGGAAGGCCATATAAGCAAAATGATATGAAGGCTTTCTCCCCTCTCCGCCGTTTGGCTGGATTACAGAGGATTATGTTGCTGAGTCAAATGCCATCCCCTGTTGTGAGCATGGGTCCCTTGATGTCCTCTTGTCTTGTGAAACCCCCAAGTAAAGGACTGTTTTATGGAAGTTGGGGCTGTGAAGGGCAAAGAGGTGATGCAGCTTTGCTCCACTTCTACCTATCACTTCAGTCTCCTGATGGGTATTGAGGAACAAGGTTCCCCCGTCCCCAGCTCACACACATCCCCACTATGCTGTTTGTCACCTCATTGTATACCCTTCCCCTCCACATTATTCCTGCCAGTTCCCTCAGGGGAGGAGGCCATCTTTGGCCCCACATCTTGCACCCTCGTAAGCGCTTGGGAGGACCCAGGAAGGCAGCATTGCAGGATGGTTCCCATAGGAGGCTCTGCTCCCGTCTCAAGAGTGTGGTGACCAAGGCAAGGAGCCCAGTGAGGCCACCTCACGCAGCAAGTCCAACCATTCATCCAGACAACTCTGCTGCTTCTGTGGCATCTCTAACAACATCTGGGTTGCCCTGCCCCTTCCCCTGCAGCATTACTGCCTGTGTATAGTATATATATTATATATATATATTTAAAAAGATGTATAATATAAAGCTATACATATATACGTATATACGATGACTCACGGATGGCCTGCCGCATACAGGATCCCCAGAGTGGACTTGTCTAAGCCCGAGTGTCCCTTCCCCCCTCCTCCCCTCCGACCCTCACCCCGTCCATTCTAAACCCAACTACAGTGAACCCTGCCACCTTGGCACCTGTGTTTACAATGTCCTATATATTTGTGGTTAACAAAGTGAAGGTGGTAACTACTGGTGTCTCAATAAAGTTATGACATTCAAAATAACCAAACTATATCAAAAATGGGCTGGATTTTCTTCTTCTTTGTGAAAGGGTGGCTTTTTTAGCCCAGTTTGCCTGGCAAGGCTCACGTGTTCCCACCTGGCTGGCCCGCTGGTTTATGTCTGACAGRCAGGACTTGCCTGATAACTTGTTGGCCAGCGTTAACCCAGTTTGTCAGAGGGGACCGTGGCCCAGAACTCTGATACCAGAGCACTCGCCTTCACCCTGATGTCTCAGTCCCTTCGTCATACTGCCTACAGGTTCACATGCATCCAGGTGCTGTTCTGGCACAAGTCAAAGCATTGCCTTGCAAGGGAAGCCTAAGTGCAGAGCAGCGATGGGTACTGTGGGCCTGCCATGGCCTGCAGTGGGGTCACACCCATCTGGCCCAGAGGGTCCTGGGGCCCTGCAGTCTGGATACCACCTCAGTCAAAGAGCTGGGGCACCCACGCCGACACTTCTCCTGGTGACAGTGCAGATGGTGCCCAAGGTACTAAGTTCCTACAGGTTTAGTGAAAATCAGTGGCTGAATGGAGGAGAGAGACTTAAATAACAGCCCTTATTGAGAGAGACATTTCAAGGGGAGCTAACAGTTCCTTGTTTTGCTCAGCTTATGTTTCAAACCATCCACACTGTCAAGTGTCTCTTACATAACCAGCAGGAAAACATGGGAAGGAGCTGGAAGTACCATGTGAGAGGTGAGGGACTGGGGAGGGAAGTGGGCTCTGTTGTGAAAGGGATAAGGTCATAGGAGATACGGATGGGGAACATATGGGAATATAAGATACAAACCCATACAAAAGTAAACATCAGTAGCTTCACACCCAGGGAAGAAGATGGGTTTATTACTTTGATGCATCTTTACCTGTATTCACCTATGTGTGACTATTGCTCAGATGTCTAGCAGAGTATACATTTTCAAAACATAACAAAATACTGAGAAATCAGAGCTCTCAAGACACTACAGATAGTGGGTTTCAGTGATAGACACCCTATCATTAAAATGGATCTCATTTCAACTTGCTGTGCAATAAAAATAAAATTCAAAATGCCATCCCCTCCAGTGCTTAGATAAAGCTTTTCTCTCATCCCCTTCTAATACACCCATCATCTGAATACCTGAGCATCACATGTGCCTACCCTTGTGCAGCTTGGGGGCAATAAGCAGAGGAACATGATGGTGAACAGTCTGTATCCAGTCCCCGAAACTGCCTCCCCTCATGCATACACAGGTGGGCACATGCACACATGTGCACACACACACACACACGCTTTCCTTTCCTTCCTGAGTTTCCTAGCTTCCTTTCACATAAGACTACATCCAGAAGTGCTGATATACCTATCTGTCCTTTGATCAATCTTTGCTTGGAGAAAGCAAAGATTTGCTTGTGCTTGTGGGTTCTTAGCTTGTGCCATGGCAGTGTTGAGGAAATATCCTACCCACAGAAAGAAAAATGTCTGTGTTGGCAAATGTAAGAGTTAAAAACTCGTGAGACAAAATGTTGCCAAAACCAAGCATTCAAGATGAATAAGGATCCAACATTATGAGTTTATTTGTTTCTTCTAATTATTTGAAATCTCTTTAATTGCTTTCTCATATTTCAAGCTCTTAGGAGTCATGTTTTGAAGCTTTTCCCTGCAGCCCTGAAATCTAGAAACACAATTCTGTTACAAAGTTAAAAAAATGAAATGTTCACATAATCCCAGGGCTCCAGGAGCTGAGGCTTTGTTTAGTGTATGGTGGAACTCAATAAAATCATACGCTTCAGCGCAACTGTAACAGCTCCATTTCCCTCCTTCAAAAAATTGAACTGGCTCACAGCTCTTTACTAAATCAATTTTGCAGTGATATTGGCTTGCTCTCTCTTATCTTYGGGCATCAGCTCTCCCTCACCATTCCCCTTCTCCTGGCTGTAGCTATTCCACTTTGGCCTTCCATTTCCCTGGAAGGTGCTGGAGGAAGGAAGCTGCTGTCTTCTCTACCTCCAGCTCCCCTTCCTTCCTTAATGGTTGTTCCCTCTATTGCTCCATCTTTATTTCTTGGCCTTTCCAGCCTGCCTGGAAGCAGTGGCCTACAGAGGAACCAGGATCATCAGGGCATCTGGGCCTGTGGGAAGCAGCAGGCTGAAGCTGGTAGAGGGAGTTGGGGAGAGCTCGGGAGGAGCTGTGTGATGCTTGCGGTACCACCCCTTCCACCATCAGTCTCTGTAATGCTCTGCTRTAGGAACACAGCAAGTGCAGCAAGCTGGCTCTGCCTGAGTGACCCTTTTCCATATCACCACCTGCAAGCCTTGCCAAAAACCACGACTTTCCCCACAGCCCCAGCTTCCATCATCAGCAAAACAGGGCAGACAAAAAATCTCCCTAAACCAGTCTCACTTGTGACCAGCAGAGAGAAACTAAATGATGTGATGGCTTTTGCTGATAATCCTATAATTGCTTCTCATTGTGTAAAGTTTCTGAGCGCCTACAACAGCACCTTGCAGGGGCTGTCCTACTGACATTGTGCTCCCCCAGAGCATGTTGTTTAACAGGGAACATCTTTTATCTACTGGCCCAGCAGAGTGACCACACTTCCTTTTCTACAGAGAAATCATTTGTACAAACAGGAAGGCGGTAGTACAGCTTGGCACCAGAAATGCTGTGTATATAATCCCTAGCACTGGAAATAGAGAAGCAGTGAGAAACAATAAATACAAAAGGAGAGAGAGAGAGAGAGAGAAAGAGAGAGAGAGAGAAATGAGAAATATGGGAGTTTTAAACTGACATGAGAGAGGGAGCTGTGTTTTAAGATGAATTTATTTGTGTGTGGATGAGGTTCAATGGCCAGTATTCTGTATTCTTGGGTATTCTTGGGGAGATTTTGGCTGTCTCATACAACATGGTAATTTCTGAGAGGATTTACTAAAGATAAAAAGCATAAATAAAGGGAAAAGTAAGCTTGATCAACACAACCAACAAAAACTCTGTTGGTGCAGTATTTCATTTTGCAAGTGCTGCATAAAGTTATTGGTCTCTGTGAACAGTTATTCACAAAGCAACACACAAGCATCAGTAGTGCTTTCCTTTGGAAGACTGCAAAATGCTGGACAAGTAACCATTTAGCACTGCAAACAGCCCTGTTTGGTAAGTCTTATCATGCTCTTTTTGCAGAGCAAATAGTTAAGCGCCTTGCTCAAGGTTAGGGTAGAGACTAAGTGGCAGAGCAACAGCAATATCCAGGTAGAATCTGGCACAAGTATTTTCACCATGTGAAAATGTTTTGTACTAGAAGGTCTGTGTTCCAGCCCAAAGGGGAAGGAAAAAGATAAGCCAGAATGACAATAATCAGTGAGTAAGAACTGAAGCCAGACACATTTGAATTAGGAATACGGCACACTTTTAAATGCAAGAGGTGACTAATCATTGTACAAACAAGGAAAACGGCACGCGCGCACACACACACACACACACACACACACACACAGACCCCACTCTTGTTAGTCTCAGTAGGAGCCATTTATGCATATGAGAAGACAAAAATGACTCCTAAACTCCCAGTCCTGCAATGCGATACACCCTGGAAGGTCTCAGCACATCCGAAGCCTTGCTGATTTCAGTGGTGCTCTGTGCAAGGACAGGGTCTGCCCATGCTCATCAAGGTGCATGACTGCAGCCTTGAATGTCATTAAATAAGCATAAGCTTTTGCTGCAATGCTGAAAAAAAGTGACATCGTGTTTAAAAGCAGGTAACTCTTTGYTGCTTTTTAACTACAAAGACAGTGCTGTTCTACACGGGTTTCTGCAGCACCATGAGCTTTTAATACGGGTAAGAAAACAAATCTTTATTCATTCTAAATCTGTTACTCCTAATTTCAATTTTAAAGCAGACTCAGGCCCCATTCCTATAATTACTTGTACCCACTCACAGCTTTACAACCAGGAATAGTTCAAATGACATCAGTGAGACCAAGCTTATATGTGAAGCTAAACATGTGGAATCTTGTTTGTAGACTGAGGTTTTAGATTCAGCATTTTTTTCCATCTTTGGACAATATAACCTTTAAAAAAATTAATCCTGCCTGTGTATCCAAGTCTGCTTGAMTGGCTGAAAATTTGTGTGTCTTGCACAATGGAAAAGGATATGAACTCTTTGTATATTTGGAAGAAAGAGATGTAATTAAACAATAGACAAAGGATTTACAGGAAGAGAGCTGGAATCCTCTGGCAGGAGTCCCTGCAGCAAAAGCCATCATTCTATAGAATGAGGTTAATTAACTGGCAATTATTTCTGAAGTGCATCTGAACCTAATATATTTGCCACAAAGATGTCATTAAAAGAGTATCAAGTGACTGCTGGAAGTCAAGACTGCTTAGTACTCCCACCCTCACCACAACTGCACTGCTACACATGACTAAAACTGCACGTCTGGCATGTTGAAGACCCTTCAGTTCTGATTCACACAGAGATGTGCTTTTCCCAGAAAGCCCTGGTGCTGCAGCCAGTCTGCCTGCCATTGCTCACTTCAAGAGATGACAGTCACGCACCTGGAGGGCTCTTCAACTGACTTACAATGAAAGTAAGTGATGGGAATGATTCCTGTTTCTTCCCTCCTGGTTCAGTAGGGCTGGCTAAATGGAAACTGTCTTTCCTGAAACTGTCTACCTCAGCCTAGAAAGGCAAAGTTAGGTTCTTAAAGAAGAGCAAAATCACTTATCTCTGTGTCTATATCACTCAAGTAGAAACAGCAAAGTGAATGTGTTGGCCTAAATTTACTTACAGGAATCTATTGACAGGAGATGGCACAGAATATAGTCTAGATGAAGAGCTCAATAACAGCGCTCATTTTACATACACAGATGTCAAGTATTCCCACCCAAGTTCCTCCACATCCCAAGTGAGAGGCATAGAGACATGTAACAAGTGGATTCACAACACCTATGTAGATATGCTCCAGCTTGAACTAGTTCAGCAGCCAGGGTCAGCTCAGCTCTGGCCCTGCTTTGCAGTTGCACAGCACCTTGCAGGGAGGTTTCAGTCAAGATAGTTGAGAATCAAGGTGGCAGGGAGGGCAAAAAAGGAAGGCCTCAGCCTGCAAGTCTAGCGAAGAGCATGGAGGAGGGAAACATAATCCCCACCTAGTAAAGGTCTCAGTCAGATCATGATCCAGATGGAGAAGGAATTTGCAAGTGTTGGCTAGTGGACTTAGAAAATTTAGCAAAGAGAAGTCTGTGCCCTTTCTGTGTCATAATAGGACAGAATACGGAAAAGTGACACTGGGGCACAGGGGCTGGAAAGGCACCGGTTCGCCCCAGATGGGAAAGCCTGTGGCACAGATCAGAGAGGACCAGTCAGGCACATTGTCAGGGCTGAGCAGGGAAATCAGGGCACAGAGCTGTCACCCCTGCAAAGCGCTCCCCACAAATTTTTCTGAATAGTGAACCTGAGTGGTTCTGCTCTGCTGGCACTCCATGCCAGCAGAGGGGTGTTTCAGACGGTCCCAGCAGTTTTGATCCAGCTCTTTGACAAACTACAAGTGATTTTGCTGTTGTGTCTGACTCCAGTCTACCAAGGACTGCTCTAAACTATGGTGGATACTGAGAAGCACCTATGAGCTGCTCTGGACACCTTCCCATYGCTGGCCTGAGGGCATGGTCCCACTAAGTCCTTGCTGTGGCCTGTAAATGCGTTTGGGAAAGGACCTTGACCACCTTGGCAGCAGAGGAATTCCAAGCTGAGGAAAGTGGAGGCCTCTTGTGGTATCTATGGGCCAAGAGTGCAGCTGACAGCTGGTACCTTGGTTTTAACCATACTTGGTCTTCCTTAAGAACTGCACAGAACACAACTGGCTGCCAGGCTTGCTTAGGGCTATTTGGTGCCCAAAATAACCCCACTTCATAGGATTCCTCATGACTCTGCCTCTCCTCCCTCCTCCACACACACTTGCAATGATGGTAGAAGGGTGCTTCTTTCTCTCAATACTCATGGCCTCCAGGCAAGAAACAAGAAATGTCTCAATTTGCCTGAGAAAAGAGGAAAGGGAAATGAGAAAATTTTATATAAATATATTAATTAATTATTAATTAATTAATTAATAATTATTCGTTTATATTAATATATATAAATACAGAGCAGCGCAGAGCATAACACTAGCACCACGCCACACTGCCAGTGCGGCTGCCCCACTTGCCCCCGCCGGGGAGGAGAGTGCGCACCACCCCCCGCCCAACCACCGCCCTCCCAGCGGAAGGGGCGGGGCTGTGGCGCCCCCTCTCGGAAGCGGCGCGTGCCGCGGCCGTTGGCTGCGCGCGCCCCCGGGGGGGGGGG
>NW_020448564.1:156274-189259 GCF_003343035.1 Apteryx rowi
TGTGTGTGAGGGGGGCCTGGGCCCCTCTCGCCCGCCCCCCGCGGCGCCCTGTGGGAAGGGGGAGGGCCGGTGGTGGTGGTGGTGGGGCCACTTCTGTGGTGGCGGGTCGTTGTCCTCCGTCGTTCTGCCTCAGGGCAGCGAGTCCTTGCTGGGCGGCCAGGCCCGGGCGGAGGGGGGACTCTGCATGCGCAAATGTCTGTTCCCTGAGCTGGCCTGCCGCTCTGCAGAGGGGCACGGGCGTGTGGCGGGTGGGGGGCGGCAGGTGGCTGAGAGGGGCTGTGCCTGGGCTGTGGGAGTGGGGCGGCAGGGCAGGCCAGGCCTCGGCAGGCCCTGTGTGTGTGTGTGTGTGTGTGTGTGTGTGTGTGACAGGGAGCTGGTGGCCCCAAGGGATCCTCTCTAGTTGTCTGCAGCGACAGGGCTCTCGCCCTCTTTTCCTGAGTGGATGTAGTCCAGCAGGGAGTCATAGCGTTCCCCATGCTTCCAGGCCACAGATGCGTGAAAGTCTGGTTCACCAAATGGATCGGTAGTGCTATGCTGTATTGAGTGTAAAATTCAGGTGCAAATTTCAGTTCTGGTTTTTTGTTAGCAAGAGCTGGAGGTGCAGCCAGAGCTCAGCTTCAGAGGGAAAGAAAGTGGTAAGTGTTCCAGTTCTGCAGCAGTGGCAGGGAATGTGAAGTTACTGGCTGGGGTGGTGTGCTACCCTTTTAGCAAAGGTGAGAAGGGCTGAGAAGAGGGTGGGGATGGTCCTGTTACCCATGCTGAACCAGAGTCTTCACTTTGGGCTGCTTGGCATTTACATGGTCTCTTTTCTTTTCCTGTCTCCCAGGAGCAGCAGCCCAGTTGGACAGATGATTTACCATCCTGCCATCTCTCTGGGGTAGGCTCAGCTCCAAACCGTTCCTACAGTGCAGATGGCAAGGGGGCGGAGGGTCACCCCTTGGAAGATAATTGGTTAAAATTCAGGTAAGTGGGTTGCATGCAGGACACAGACCGTTGCAGACACGGGCAGGTAAGAGCGGTGTTTGGCTTGTCACAGTAGGACTTGGAAGTACAGGGTGGGGCCAGAGCATGCAGGAGTTGTCTGGAGAAACTTGTTATGTATGCCTTTTTTTATGTCGCAGACATCTGTGACCTCTTTGCTTCTGCCGTCTCTGACAGGAGTGAGAACAACTGCTACCTCTATGGCGTCTTCAATGGCTATGATGGCAACCGAGTCACTAACTTTGTGGGTCAAAGGCTCTCTGCAGAACTGCTKTTGGGCCAGCTACACGCAGATCACAGCGATGCTGATGTGCGCCGTGTTCTGCTGCAGGTAAATAAGAGTTGGCTGAGAACAGCCCCTGCTTCTCACAGTACCCACCTCCTCTTTTTTGCCACCAGGGGAACAGCATCTGGTTTCTGAGAGGATTGGGAACATCTGCCAATAGCTGAGATAGCACTCATCCTGAGCAGCTGTAGTGCTTTGTTTTGCTCCCACCTCATACCCATCTGTCCCCCCGGCTCGGACAGTGCACTGCTGAGAGCTCTGTGGGAAGCTGCAGCCAGTCTTCACTGGACATGTAGGGACAAGTCAGCCTGTGGAGGAGATGACAATGAGTAAAAGGGAATACTTAATGTGTGGGGAGATGGATTTGTGAGTGTATTTTCTGGAGTGATAATAGATAAGTTCTTACAATCAACACACAAAATCAGACAGGTCTCTGACATCACTCTGAACATAACATATATTTTTATCTCATGTTTTGCATATTGCAGATTGTTTTTACAAGCTGCTAATTAGTTGCACTGAAATAATTGTTCTTAGGTGTGATGTAGTGATCCTTGAATGTCTATACAGCAATCAGCCACTCTTGTGAGCCAGTTTTGGTGTGGTRGGGATGGGTAGCCAGAAAGCTCTGCAGATATTAGATAAGAGCTCAGTCTCTCTTATGGCCTCTCCTAGGCTTTTGATGTGGTAGAAAGGAGTTTCCTGGAGTCCATTGATGATGCTTTGGCAGAGAAGGCCAGCCTGCAGTCCCAACTACCAGAGGTAATGTAGCCTTAACAACAGAGATTGCAGGAGGTCCCTCCCTCCCTCCCTCCAAATTTCTGAATGAGTCTTGGAGACACTAGTCAGTCTGGTCCAAAGGAGGCTGTAATTGAAAAATTATTACTCTTTAGTTCTCTCCTGGAAGCCTGTGTGAAATGAAACAAGTGTCTTGGTCCAGTTCCTACTGTGTTCTTACTGGCCCTACGTAGACTCATTATTAGTCGTCTCAGAAGAAGGGTGAAGAACTGAATATATTGCGGAGATGAGAGTTCACCCCTGTGCATTTGGCTCTTCCAGAACCAAGCCATATGACACAGATAACAGACAGGGCCTCAAATTTGCATGGCATCTGGGCAGATGTGGATTCTGCTCTTCAGATGAACTGGGCTGTCATCTCCAGAACCTTATCAGAGCCATGTTATTTGTTAGGATGTTTCTTTGTCTCAGCCTCGTGGCAAGACTGTATAAAGACAGTTCCCTCCTTGCAGCATTTGGATTCCAGCTGTRGTTTCTGTGTTGTGGATTGTGTGTTTAAGCTTCCCCTGGTATCTTGGGTTCCAGGGTGTCCCTCACCACCAACTGCCTTCTCAGTACCAGAAGATTGTGGAGAGATTGAAGGTTGTAGAGCAGGAGATCTCTGGAGGAGCCATGGCTATTGTGGCTGTTGTTCTCAACAACAAGCTCTATATCGCCAATGTGGGTGAGTTGTTCTTTGTCAGCTCCTCAGTCTTGGCATTTCTGAGGATGGCTGCAGTTCTAGGAAGCAAAAGAAATTTGAACTTGGGGGGCAGTTTGTTTGGTCTGTGGCCATAAAGTGATATGCTTATAACTTATAGGAGTCGCTGAAATCAGTCTAGGTCTTTATCTCCGTAAATATTGGCTCATATAACATATATGACCAAAGGACAGAAGAAAAGTGGGTTGTGAGGCAGTAGTGCAGGTTCAATGAGAAGTGGAGAGCTTTCTTTTGAGGTACTAGCTCTGGCCTGGATAAAGAAATGCCTAGCAGGCCTAATATGCTGTGAGTAAGGCTACTTTTAGGAGATTATGATAAGACAATGCATGAGCCTTTCTCTTCTTTTCCTTCATTATTCCCCTTTTCCATTCCTTCTCACCATTTGGATATGTTCTGCATCTTAATGGCAGAGCTATCTGGTGCCTCATATTACTACTTCTACTGCAGGTACAAACCGGGCACTGCTATGTAAGTCCACGGTGGATGGGCTGCAGGTGACTCAGCTCAACGTGGACCATACAACAGAGAATGAGGATGAACTTTTTCGCTTCTCCCAGCTGGGTAAGTGTTGGATTTCATGCTCTTATCTGAGAACATCTCATGGCCCAGTTTCTGTGTTACCGGGAATGACTCAAGCCACTGGAAACAATAACTGGCCACAAAAAGAAGCTCCTCATGGGCTGCGGTTTCAAATTACAAGTTTAGTGCCCTCTTTTTCTTCAGATCTAGCCACTGTGAGGTTACAGAGTTCTGTTGGTTCAGCGAGCTGAACTGACTCAAACTATCCATTTTTTTTTCCCCACGTTTTGAGAGTTAGTTTCATGTCCAACTGCCGAACTGAAATTGATTTGCCCTCCAGCTGTGTGGTTGCTAGAGTTGATTTGAAGGCAGGAGCAGAAGTGCATAGCCAGAGGGTAGAAGCGGGAAGGACAGTGCGTGACTGCCCCTTTGGAGACAAAACATAGTTATGCTGGGTTAAGTTCTGCCTGATGCCTCACCCTTGGGATGGTGCATTTCAATATGCCTTTGTACAAACTGTTGCAAAAAAGCAGCTACGTTTCAGAGGGAACCAGGCCAAACACAGGCATTTACTGGTGTCATATCAGTAACTATTGAGCTCTGTCCAATACAGACATCTTGCTTCAGGCCATTTCCCTTTTCCTTACTATGTTTGAYATGTTTTCTTTCTTCGTCTAAAACTAGCCCAAATCATTTGTGTGGTTATTAACACCAAATTCTTCTTACTGAGATACTTATGTCCTGTATATATATATTTTTTAGATAGGCCTAATTTGGCACTCTTCAATATCTTCACCTAGTAGACATATTCTTATCTAGTAAGGCTGTTGGTGTGGTAATTTTTTGCTGCAAGATCTTATCTTGCATTCCATTTCTCTTCCGTTTTCTCTTTTTTACCCATAATCTTGTGAAAGTGATATGTACTATGAAATAGAAAAATGAATACAAAGGTCTAGGGAAAGAGAGCCTTCAACTCTCTTTCCACTACCAGAAGAACTGTGCAGAATTCGGTTGCAGTCCACAGCAGAACAGGAATCCGCTAGATATACCCACCTTCTTAACCTGACACAGCAGTGGCGCTCCTACTGGCAGTCCCAACAGAGGAGAGAGCCTGTGGAACAAGCCARTGTGCACAGGCTCTATTGGGGCCCAAAGGAGGTCACTGTAAGGCTAGATTGAAGCGTAGTGATAGGAAATAGTGGGGGTCATGTTTGTCATGGTGTTGCCTGTGCTGCCTCTCTGTGGAGGGAGGGAGGGAGAGGTGTGATGCCTGTATCGCTGTCAATCCAGCACATTGCAGCTTGTTCAGTGCTCCAGGAGGGAGCTGTGATTTAGACAGAGAACCTCTGGCATGCTGCAAGCCTCCCCATGTTTGCGTCTGCCGATAGCATGTATCCCCCTGCTGTGAGCTGGCAAATGAGCCAGGCCGTGTTGATGAGTCAGCTTTGGTCTGCAGCAGATGGCAGAGTTGTGTCTTACTGCTGGGGTAGGTGTGGAGCCATCTGTGCAGTGAGGTTTGGTTTGACTCAGAGGGAGAGTTTCAGCTGGACCCCTGCCTTCACCTTGTACTGAGGACAGTCATCCCTAGATAAAATCTCAAAACAATATTTTCTGCCTGTTAGCTCTAGGTGTAAGCAGGGAGGAATCACCAGAACAGACCAGGTAAGTGGCTTGTCTGTTCCAAGTCCTGTCTCAAATAGTAGCTGCTCCCAGATGGTCCCAGTTAGGACCTCTTTCAAGATGGGGTGCCTTCCTAACCCCTGCTGAATTTGAGTTATACACTGAAGCAGAGGAATGTTTCCTTAAACTTTTTTTTAAGGTAAATACTTATTTGCTCACTGTCTTAGCTTTTAGGAATAGCCAGTACTGATTTCAGCAGTTGGCAAATTTGTTGGCTTTTATAGCTAGCTCTCCTTTTTTCCCTCCCCCAAAAAGCATACTAGGGAAATTGTTGTATAGAGGTTAGGAGCAGGGTTCAATAGCAGGTGAAAGAGAAATGGAGCAGAATCCTTCACATTCTTTCTTTCCCCCCAGTCTGGCTTTCCTCCTCCTATCACACAGTCTGAAGCTGACAGGCACAGATGCTCCACTGTCTTTTCAGTGAATACGTGTGTGTCCAGGCCAGCTGCCACCGGTGGCCTTGGACTAGGACATGGGCTTTGTCTCGGAGCCAGCCATGGCATTCAGAGTGTGTATGTCGGGGTGCATGCATCTCTCTCCTTCCCAGGCTACGACTAATGAGAAGGTGCCCCATTGAACAGAGCAAGCCATTCTTCCTGTCCTTCCTGTTGGACTCCTAATGATTCTTTGACATCTTACTTTGTCTCACAATTCTCCTTAGCTGTGGATATTTCTTTTCTCATTCCTCACTGTATAACCTCAAGAAGTCCTGCAAAGTTCCCAAAGTCAATGAGCTTTTTTTTTTTTTCCTTCAATCTGGCAGGCTTGGATGCAGGGAAAATAAAACAAGTGGGAACTATTCGTGGGCAGGAAAGCACTCGGCGCATTGGAGATTACAAAGTCAAGTATGGCTATACTGATATTGAACTGCTCAGGTTAGAAAAACTCAACTTTGTGACTTCAGTCCCACTTTCTCTTCATGGCCCTCCACTCTGACCTACTACATCACCATTAAGTACTAAATATGCTGTCTCTTTCCAGTGCTGCTAAATCTAAACCCATCATAGCAGAGCCTGAAATCCATGGAGGGCACTCGCTGGATGGCATGACTGGTTTCTTGGTGCTGATGTCAGAAGGGCTCTACAAAGCTCTGGAGGCAGCTCATGGGCCTGGACAGGCCAATCAGGTGAACGTTCCCATGTGGGAAGCATTCCCATGGCTTTTGGCTTATCCCAGTGGTGCCAGCTGCTCTGATGCAGACTTTCTTCCCCATCTGTCCTGTGAGTGCCACCTGGGTTGGATGCCTGTGCTCCCCCATCCCAGCCTGTAATAATGAGAGAGCTGCTTTGCCAAGCCAGTTCTTCCAGGCAGCTTTCTGTTCTTTAGGAGTAGTTCATTAAGGAGAACAAGATGATTCAAGGTACAAAGGCAAATATCACCGAGTGAGACTGGCAAGCACAACAGCCAGATGAGTTGCTGTAAAAAATCTTAGGCCAGATGGCTGGAAAAAGTTTCCTCCAGAATCCTCTCTGAAACATCCTCCTGCCTTTTTTTGTGCTCAGGAAATTGCAGCCATGATAGCCACAGAGTTTGCGAAGCAGACATCACTGGATGCAGTGGCACAAGCAGTAGTGGACCGGGTTAAGCGGATCCACTGTGACACTTTTGCCAGTGGTGGGGAACGGTCCAAGTTCTGTCCCCGGCATGAAGACATGACACTACTTGTGAGGAATTTCGGGTACCCCCTGGGTGAAATGAGCCAGCCCACGCTGACACCAACGCAAGGTATATTGGGGAGGGAACAAAACAAAATGGAGGGTGGAAGACAAGGTCTCTTGATTCAGCACTGACTTAATGTTAGGAGAAAAGATGCTCAGTGTAGAAGGCATTTCCTTGTTAAAGGGTTTGTCTGCTTCTAGGACCTGGAGCCTGGGACAACTTGACAAAATGCAGTACATTTAAGAAAGGCAGTTTAGTACAAGTTCTTTTCTTGGGATCTTTGGCCTTTCCTTTGACTGTTATTTGACCCTGTTCGTGCCCAGTCACTTATGTCTTGACAGGACTTATAATTCTGTTTTCTCCCTTCTCAGGAGGCCGTGTCTATCCAGTCTCTGTGCCGTATTCCAGCTCCCAAAGCACAAGTAAGACAAGTGTCACACTGTCCCTCGTCATGCCTTCCCAAGGCCAGATGGTCAATGGTGCCCACAGCAGCTCTACTCTGGATGAAGCCACCCCCACCCTCACTAAGTAAATACCATTCTCTTGTGATAGCCATAATCCTTCCCTGTGCTTCACACTGTGTAATGGGATTGAAAAGCAGAGAGACAMCTGTCAGTTACCTGTCACTATTTCCTTTATCTGCAACGTGGCCCTCCTGACTGTAGCATCACACCGTATTCACAACCAGCATAATGTGTTATCTGGAAAGCAATTGTGTGAAGAGTGGGAATGAGTAAAGCAAGCAGCTGAAACCAGCTCTGGGAACGTGCCTTGGGAGGAGCTGCTGCAGTCGCTGGAGGGCACGCTGGCAGCATGCAGCCCTTCTCTTTGGGTCTTGGGTGCAAAGTGTGGTGGGTGCTGTGTGTGGAGGGAGCATTTTTAGTAAGGGGCAGGGGCAGTGCAGGTCACCTGTATAGCTGCTGGAGAAGCTGTGTTGCACAAGTTGGCTCGCTCAGAGGTGGAGGCCAGGGTGGAAGAGAATAAAGATTAGAACTGGATYGCATCTGGATCCACTTTGCAGGCTCATGCCAATGGCTCTGGTTTCAGTTGAGCCTTTGGCATAGGGTAGAGTGTGTATACGCTGCAGAGTGAAGAAGCTCTCTGGTTATTGTGTTCTGGTAGCTGCAGAAAAAAATGAGGCTGACAGACCAGAGTTGCTTTGGCCATGACACAGGTCACACAAGAAGAGATCTTTCTTGCTGCCAGRCTTTTCCCGTAAAGGTCATTCTGCATGGGTGTGGGGAGGCCAGCAGAGTGCATGCCTTGCTTTTTTTTTCTTCTTCTTCTTCTCTGTTCCTCAGAAGCCTGGTTGTACTTGAGGTCCTTCAATTAAAGGTGAGATAGATATCTTTGGCACTCATCAGTTCCAGGCAGTTCTGAACACAGCTAATGCTCTGATAGAGCAAGGGATTGCAACTTCTTTTATCTGTTTGTGAAGGATAGCTTGATCTGTGGGGAAAAAAAGTTGGCATTTCTACCGGTGCTTTTCATGTCCAAAGCACTGGCTGGGAAAAAATACAGATGCTCATGTTCATTCTCTCTCTCTCCACAGTCAGAGTCCAACTGTGACTCTCCAGTCCACTAATACCCACACGCAGAGTAGCAGCTCAAGTTCGGATGGGGGTCTCTTTCGCTCCCGACCCACCCACTCGCTCCAGCCGGATGAAGACGGGCGTGTTGAGCCCTATGTGGACTTTGCAGAGTTCTACCGGCTTTGGAACATGGACCATGGCGAGCAGGGAGCACTGACTGTGTCCTAACGTGGGGATGTGCCTCCTGCAGCCACCCTGCACTCAGCTCCRTGAGCAAAGACTGAGGCAAGGAGAGAGCTCCAGCCAACAGCTGYGTTCTGCCAAGAGTTAACTCCTATCCAGCATGTGCTGAACACTGGGCTGGGGAGCCTGTGCAGCTCTCTCACACACGTGTTGCCTGTGCAATGCACCCTATCCTGACCAATTTCGTTCCCTTGGAAGCCCTGTGAATACGGGAAGGGATCTTGAATGCAACCCTCACTGCAAGTTATTACAAATAAAGTTGCAGAGAGGGCTCCCTTTCTGGATAATGCAAGAGTAGGGGCCTGTACAAAGGCTGTGTGTGCGTGTAGGTGTATGTGTGTGTGCCTTAGCGTGTGTGCTGTCATAATGTTTCCACAACTCGGTTCATAATGCTGTGATTCCAGTGTTCAACTCCATAGAAGATACCTCTATTTTGCAGAATAAATAACTTATAGCTACACTCATTGGCACCTATGTGGCTTGCTCTATTACTTACATCAGACATATGTGTGGGTGTGACAGCTCTTCCCATTGAAACCCTGTATTTCTCCAGAACACAGAGTTGCAGCTTGTAGCAGGCAAGCTTCTGCCTTAAAAGTAGCCTGACCCCTTGTTGGTGATGTCAAAGCAGGTGTTTGTCTTACGCATGCTTATTTGCCAAGTTCTGTCCCTAGCTTATGACTTGGAGTTAAAATATAAATTCAGCTTATCCAGCAGGGCAAAATGCATGGCTTTTCCCTTAATGCACTCTCACAGTCTCAGTCTGCAAAGCTGTGCAACACAGGGGAGAGCTTACAAACACAGTTTGCTTTGAGCAGACTCCTGGTAATGAACAGGAAGGAGGAAGTTACAGGTTGATTGTACTGGACACTATAGCTATGTAGTGATGTGCCTGCCCTGAAGATGCAGAAGTGCATTCCATGTGTCAGAGCAGAGAGCTGGCTATTGAAGAGAGGAGGTGGGCTGCTGATCTGCTTGCAATGCATCAAGTCAGCAGGAGGGATGAACTGGCTGGCAAAGGTGTCAGGATCACTGAAATGTTGCTCTTCAGTTCAGTCTTCTGACAGCAGGCGGCAAGCGAGCCTCTTTTCCTTCCCGCTCCAGTCTCCACGCTGGTCTCTGCCCCTCCCTGGGGAACTAGGCTTTCATAAGCAATGCAGAGAGGCCTCTGGGATGACCACTGCCGCACTGTCTGGTGGCTCCACGTGAAAATGTGATATAGCATTAGACAAAATGAAGACATGACTACAGAAGTGAAAGTGAAAATGACAGAACACACCTGGATCTTTTCCTTGATTCATTTTTGTTTCCAGACTGGTCACCTCAGGAGAGTGGGAACAGGAAGGGGTAAGGATGAAGTAGCAGGGGATGCTGCAGTTACGGCCAGTGTGTAGCCAAACAAGACTTGGTGCGTGCAGGTTCAAGGCGTTTGTGGCGTGCAAGGTTAGAACAGGGTGGAGGGGGACTGAAATGGGATAAATGAAATAGTACTGAAGGCCCTAAGGCAAGATCTGAGTTTACTGAGAAATATGTGGGCAGAATCTGAGTGATGAGACGTGCTTGTTTCCTTGGCACAAAAGGAATCCCTAAAACACATGTGGGTGGCTCTCCATCGCTGCCCCAGCTCTTGGCACAGCTTTGCCCTGTGGGGATTCATGCGAATTGTGTGGGGCTCTTGGCTGCCAGGCTGTTTGCAGACACCCTCGTTTCTGTGCCCTCCCAGGAAGGCTGGGTGTGCTGCATGCAGCCAAACGTGCTGGCAAGGGAACCTATTTTCAAGACCCTTTTAACCCTGCCAGAGAAATGGCACTTAATGGCTTGGGGAAAAAAGGCAGCAGAGTTGCCTGAGGTTTGCTGCTTTGTCCCCGTGATCGACTGAGGACAGGGAAGACAGTTCTCTCCCCTGCAGAGACACGGGTCCTCTGCGCTTGTCTGTGCTCTGTAAGGAGTGGGGACTTTAGGWCTCAGCGTCCAGCCAGGCCTTGCTGTCTGGGACTGCTCCGAAGTGTCTTGTTTAATCCAAGGATCCTAGTCCTTTCCTCCAGGCTGTTGTGTGGCTGTTTAGCAGGATGGTGCAGTCCTGACAGAGACTGAAATGGAGTTGAAAAGGTTTTACGCTATCCTGTGTTCCCTTAACCTAGCACAAGTTTTGCGAGCTGTATAAACAAGTCTTTCTTGCTTATTCCCCCCCTCCCATTTATCTATGGTATTTGCTAACTTATACCAAGAGCAGTTCCAGTGGGAAATAGTCCAGCATGTGGATGCTCCAGATAAAAGTTTAAGAATTGCCAAACACACTTATATAAAGCAGATCACACAAAACAAACATATCCTTTGACATAATGACCAGTTTGCTAAGTACAAAAAAAAAAAGTGGGTAGAAGAGGGTGGATTGCACTAAGCTGTCTGTACAGCCACTGAAAAAAAGAGAGAAGGAAAAGTCAGTTTTCTGTACGTGCTATGTACGCCATAGCTTAAGAGTCCAGGTCAAAGGAAAAAAATGGGTGTTGTGCATATGGTGGAAGGAGACCCACGGGAGAACGTCAGTGTTTAATATTGTCCTTCAGGAGCTTTGGGAAGATGCAGACTAAGTGACTGTGGAAAAATCGCCTCTCCCTGTCCCTTTAAAATGAAGTAGTGGATGGAGGAGGACAGAACCAGAATGATCTGGAGAAACAAGAGAAGAGGCGCTTTTTTTTTTTTTCAATGTAGTGAAATTCAAAACCACCAGAAACATAAAGTCCTAAGCAGAAAGAGAGAAAAACCAACCCAGCCACGCAGCAGGAGACTGCTGGAGAGGTGCTAGCAAATTAAGGACTGAATATGCAGAATAATTCTGCCGCAAAGGCAGCTCAGTCACCTTTTTTTTTCGAGAGCAGTCCCCTACGAGTCAAGGGTAGAAATGAAAAGCCCCCGTCAGTGCGACAGCGGCTGCTGCAGAGAAGGGAGGCCCCCAAACCCCACGGCAGAGGCTGGATTCGATTTGCAGCTCTGGGACGTCGTTTGCGGGCAAGCGCCCAAGGGCTTCAGTGTCCCTTCAGCAACTGCGGCACCAGCTGAAGCGAGCGTGGGCCAGCTCGCTCCTGCGCGCGGCTCGCTTTGTGTGTGCCGTTGCTTTTGGCACACCTGGCTTTCCTAATCAGTAGGAGGCACCGGGCAAGCGAGCCCACTGCCACCGCCGCCCGGACCAGGTGAGGGAAAGATGGGAATACGCCGTCCTTGGCCGGCCGCTCCACTCCCTCCGCTGTGGAGGAGGGAACGGGTTTCTCTCCCCTCTCCCGCTTTTCCTTTCACCACATTAAGGTTTGGAGAGTGTTATGAGATAGCAGAATGGTTTGTAGCACCACAGGAAAAAAAAAAAAAAGTAGCAATTGTCTTTCTGTCATCGCGGGATAGGGAAAGCCATAGCTGAAGGGCAAAGCTGCCCGAGCAATTCCCATTTTTCAATTTGATAGATAATAATTATTTATATACAATAGTGAGAATTTTCCTTCCACAGAAATTCTGAGGAAAAGCTTTAGAGCAATCCTGTATAGTTTGTCACTGAGTCACTACCCGCTCTCCCGCTAAGGGCATCTCTGAAATCCTAACATGTCAGCACCACTAATGTGAGTTGTAAATAAACCTCCAGGGATGGGTTAAGTATTTTAAATCCTATAGTTCTTTCTGTAAGCATAGGAGCACTATTTGCAGCATTCTGGCTAAAATTCAATGTGAATGCTTATATTGCGCCAACTCCAATCCCCTCCCAGTTTCGAACGGATACGATATTTATCTTCACTTCCCATCTTTGCAGTTGTGTATTGTTGCTGTAGGTTGCTACACAACTGCTGCCTCATCAGTGGCCGTGTTTTGCTGGTGAATAACGTGCTCCCCGTGCGCAGATGAACCGTGAAGCTATTTGGAGTCCTTGAGCGAGAAGCCCAAGATACATGTAAGCTGTTAATATTTATTATGTGAAGCGGAGAACGTAACTGGAAATGGAGGGATTAGCCTAGCTGAGCTCAGACTGTTGAGCAGGCAGGCAAAAGGGAAGAGAAAACAGATGCCCTGAAGGAATAAGAGCAAAAAGCATAAGGCATTTTCTGCGTGCAGGATTAGACTCCAGTGACACATGGAAAGGAAAAGGCTGGGAGTGCCTCAGATAGCAGCGAGGGCAGCCAGGGCAGATCTGATGGATTTGGTGTTATGCTAACGAAGCCTCAACATCTGGCTTGGAGGTGAATCTTCCCCTCTGTGCCGATTCTCCCCAAAACAGGCATCCACTTAAGCCCAAGCTCTCTGGGCTGCAAGCAGCAGGATCCCTGCTAGCAGGGACTTTGCCACCGCAGGAGGCAGATTAGACAAGGGGTTTCCAAGACGTGTGAGAGAGGTTTTTTTAACTTCTAGGCCACTTAATGCTTGGGCCTGGCCTCCTCTCTCCTAGGTGTTTTGAGCGTCTCCTAACCTGCTTTCTCTTTTTGCCTCATCTCTCAAGAACAGAGTGGCCTAGAAACGGCGTTTGCTCTGCGGCGCCCGCCTGAGCTGGGCAAAAAGAGCTTCGTTGCGTCTCGCGGAAACTAAGCGCTCTTAGGGAGCAACACCAGACCCCATCCATGGAGTAATGCACTTAGCCAATAGCTACTCTTACTTCAGAAGAGCTAGTAGCAAAGAAAGGTAAGACTAAAGGTCTTTCTCCTTCTCTAAAGGCCTCGCAGCCCACCTGCAAGCTGCTCTTCTTCAGGCTAGCATGCATCCCTGCACTTCTGTTTGGGGCTTTCCCAAATGGAAACAAAAGAGGCCTCCATAAATTCCTTGGACTACACAGAACTGTAGGTAATATTCTTCTCTTTTTCTTTTTTAAACTTCCCCCTTTCTGCCCAGTCTGTTTTTCGTTGATGTATCTAACCGGGATTTGCTTTCTTAAACCTCTGGTGACTGCAGAGGTGCCAAGCACTTGGCACCTGCCAAAATTGGAGAGAGTTGTTTGGAAGAGCTGCCAATTTTACACATCTCTATTCAGGAGCTAAGGAAACGCTTCTGCAAAAAAAACCCCTTTGGTTAGTGCAGGATTAAGGTGGTAAATAGCCACCAAAACATCATAGAAGGCCCTTGTGGTTTGTTTCCAAAAGCAGCCACAAACCCAGTAACCCAAAACTGAGGTTCCTAGAAGTAGCTGGGCATTTCCTAACATGCAGCATAGCCTTCCCAGAAGAAGTGAAGTCAGGGAAATGTGGTTGCCTATGACCTGTGCTGAGAGTTGGTTGCTTTGAAAAATTCAGGACTCCTTTCAAAGTGTAAGGATCAAAGTTGAGCTGTTAGTGGTTTCGTGCATCAGTGATTTGGAAAGTCCCTTGCTCCAGCCAACAGCAGCTAGCAACCAAAGCAGAACAGGTAGCCGCTCACATGTCCTGGTGCACTCCTGTCCTTTTTGGCACCTGAGCTGCTCGACTCCTGTCCTGGCTGCAGATGCACTCAATGAAATGGCAAAAACTGGCGTCCGTCATCTCCCGGTCAGCTGAGTAGGGTCCGATTTCCCCTCCCGTGCCCCATTTCGGTAGCTGAGGAGGGCAAGTGCAGCGTGATTTCACATTGCAACTCCGTGGCCCCATCCGGCAGATGCAGGGGCCGATCCCAAGGGAACACACTAGGGAAGGGGAGACACGGAGTGTCATCTCAGCTAAATGAACGCCCCGGCACCGCCAACACAAGGAAGGTAACACCAGCTGCCCAGCCCCGCTGTGCAAACCCCACGGGCCGGGGAGGGAGAGCCGGGCACCTTTGCTTTGCGGGAAAGGTACTGGCAGAGCAGTCCTGTGTCCCTGGCTCCAGCRCTCGCTACCAAAAGCAGTACAAGAAAAGCAGAGCGCGTTGAGGAAGGAGGCCACTTGCTGAGCCGGAGGGACTCGCAAGCGAGCGCGGCTGGACGGGCAAGGGACAACAGGCATGTGTGTCAGCAAGGACAGGACACAGAGACCCATGGCATCGAATTTTAGGAGAAGCAGACTGTGTTGGCTGATCTGCCCTGGCACAAGCCCGGCAAGCTGCAGCTCTGCAGCGCAGGGTCCCAGCAGGCACCGTGCCCCCGGGAGGGGAAGGGCGCTTTGTCGCCCGAAAGGCATGCAGAAGAGACCCAGACCAAATACCAGAGCTTTCCTCCCAGCAAGGCAGACCCCCATCTGAGATGCATTTCAGTCACTCACAAAAATACCCCACAAACAGTCCGGGAGAGAGCCGAACCGCTGCATCTAGCATCCAGGTATCACACAGCTGTCAGACCCAGTAAAGTGAGCCACCGATAACAAGCTAAAAACCAGGATCCTGTTTGGATAATCCAGTTTATCCCTGGTGAAAGGTTGGCTGTGGACTGCCTGTTCCCACTCAGTGCTCCCTGCTCGTAGCTCTCGGAGGCAGCGAGCTGCCCGGATTGGATGGGAAGGCAGCAACAAAAAAATGCTGTTTCTGAAAGGGCTCACTGASTTCTGCTCATCCTTTTGGCATGGAGGTCCAAGTCTGCTCGTTTACAACTGGCTCCAGCTGGTCCTCCTATGAGCTACAGAATTTTTTTTACCTGCAGTCACATGTTATTTGAAAAGGGAAGAGGCTCTTTCCTCTTTTTTGAAGAAAAACATGCAGAGAAACAACTTCAGATCCGATCCCTAAAACACTTACAGCTGTTAGATGTAAATAAGAGTCAGGCACTAAGACAAAATGGCTTTTGGATATGAATTCTTGATCCAGGTAGTTCAGTAACTTGCTTAAAACCCCAGAATTCCAATATATTCTGGAGCCAGCTCTGCATTTCCTTATTGCTCCTGTCATTAGTTCATCTAGGAGTTCTCAGTTGCCACGGAGAGAAAAATCCAAAATAGCTCCACCAGGGACTTCTCAGATCTGAAGCCTTAAAACAACAGCAGAAAAAAGGCTATGTGGGAAATGGAAAGGGTGAGGAGAAAAAAACCCCAACATGCAGTCAATAAAAGCTTTCAGAGAAAAGATAAGAGGAACAAAACACAGAATGGTTTACTGCTACCAAAGGTGTGATGGGAATGAAAAGAGCTTTCATAAATGTTTGGAGGGGGAKAAAAATTAGAAGAGAAGCATATCCATTAGTAAATGAGTGTGTGAGTGTGTTATTATTCATGGTTGCAAATATCTGAGCTGCAAAAGTGTGACATTTTTATTTCTATCTGCCTTTAGTGGCAAATTTAAGAATTTTGGATGGTAAGGAAGTAATTAAGACCTAATAAAATAGTTTTTGCCTGCTACTGCATCCATTCTGCAAATAAAGAAGCTCCCTTGTGCACGATGGCATCCCTCCTGAACTCAGCATGGTTGTTCACCTGGATAAAGTTACTCCGTGTTTGCAGAACTGCAGCTTGAGTCAGCGTTTAAAAAACAAACAGATAGAGTAGCTTGCCAAAACCAAGATGTAATATTCAGCGATTTAGCTGAGATGCATATCAGCTGGTGCTCTTTGCCATGAGACTTCTGGTTTTGGTAAGTCACTGAGGTCCTGAGGCCAGCTGGCATGAGCAGATCCTCACCGTCATCTTGACACCAACCAGCGGTGCCCCTCGGGGGGGTACAAGAGGTCTATATTGTGCCTGGAAACAAGAAGGACAGCAAAATGTGCCTGCGATTTGCAGCTGCCGTTTGCAAAACCACCGCAAAGCTGCCCTTAATTGTTATGCTTGGCACCTCCAGCCAGAGTGGCTACATCTGGTCTGCAGCCTGCTGAGCGTGTGAGCAAATGCGTAGTTTTCGGGAGACATGCTGTCATGCTAATGGTGTTAGGCAGCGCTCTAAGTTGTCTTGGGAGCGGTGGCTCTGCGAGCAGGAGAAGCATTTCACTCTGCTCTAATTAGACCAATTTCTCAAGGTAGAGGAACCAGGCATTGGAGGAGGGCTATGATTCCCAGACTGCTCTGCCAGCTCTTTGCCAAACCCACTGGGGGTCTGTGGGATGAGGGAGGCAATGAGATTTAGCAAGACCCCCCCCCCCAAGCAAGGAAGGAGGGACACAGACCACCGCACTGAAGCCCATTGCCCCAGCTTTCCCCCCATGCCATGGCCAGACACAGGTCATTTATGGGATTCACAGGGAGGCCAGTATCCATGACACAAACCAACACGTGGGACAGAAGAAAGATGTGAGGCCCAAGTGTTAGCCAAGTGCCACGTCCACTAGGAAAGCCAACTGTGTGGCCCAGACATTCTGTGCCCTCAGCAGGGAAATGATGGTAGCTTCCAGAAGAAGAGCAGCCACGACTAGGGAAGATCAAGGGATAATAAAAGAATATGTTGTGACAAATTTCATTTGTGAGGTGGTTGATGTTTATTGAACCACAGGAGCATGGCAGCTTCGATAAGATATTTTAGCAGGGAACGCAAGTATTTCAGTATTTCTGAAAAAATTAAAATTGGCATGGCTATAAATACTGTCATGCAAAAGCACACTGCCTGGAGAACCCGGACCGCGATGATAAATGACTGCTGAGTGCTATTTAGGGCATGGAGGCTTAAGYGAGCACCAGAGCACTAGATATCTAGTCAAGTCCTGGCATCTTCACTAAAGAGTTCAAAGGAGGGTGTTAGAAGTGGGGGGTTAAGGAGGGTGGCAAAGGGGGCTGCTCCATGTTCCCCAGTTAACCGTGGCTGATGAAGTCCCTGCTCCGGAAAATAGCACTTAGAGTCACCAGATAGAGGAGAGAGAGTTGCTGCAGAAACCCCCCAAGAGAGCAGCCCTGTGGCCGTGACAGTCTGGTTAGAGGGCACGTTTGCTAAATCACATTAAATAGATCATCTGGGATATGGAAGTGGCCAGAAGGTCACTAGAAAGCAAGCTACGCCATGTGGACTTGGTGGGGACGACCAGCTTTCTTTAGGAAAATGTAATTGGTGTCAAAATCAGAAGGGTTTGCTGGGACATACCTCTTTGGACAGACTCCTTTGAGGAAGCAGTGTTGAGCTCGGCTGTCAAAACAGTCTGGTCCGCTGATCGCTCCACGCCGRTTTGATCCCGTCTATTTATTTATGTTAACACGATCAAAAAACAAGTCACGTAAATGTTTGCAAATTGGAAYGATTCCCCGGCCAAATGCCGGCAAAATTTGGACTTCTCATCCCGCTTTGGAATGTAAACACTTTTCAAAGCACTGGAGCGGCGCAGGGGAAGGCATTTCCGCCCCTTGCCAGCTCCAGCCCAACGCGGGAGTTTTCGTGGGCGCTGTGCTAGCAAGGAGCGATGACCACGCTGCCTGGGCACCGGGCCCTGCTGCGGACCGGGCGCTGCGCTCAGTCCGTGGGGAAGGAAACCACTCCGCAGTTCAGTATTTGAACTTGCCTTGAACTGCTGACGGAGCAGCTTTAGCTTTAGCTGACGGCCAGCTGAGCAACGTTCCTCGAGGCGCTGAGCGCCCCGCGAGGGTGCCCATCCGAGGGCACCTGCCTGTCCTCCCGCCCCGGGCTGCCCTGCGGCTCCTTTGGAGGAACCAGCGGAAACCTGAACGAGGAGCTGAGCGGAATTAAAGAATAACCCTCCCTGCAAAAAAGGGAATTTTTTTGGCCAGCTCGCTTCCCCAGCTGGGCTCACCAAGCAGACTCACGTGCCGCCGGGCTGCTCGTGGCGCTTGATTTTGGAGCCGTTCCCACCGTGGGCATTGGGCTGTGGACGGCKGTGGGGAAGCCCAGGCTCTGCAGGTACAGAGGGCCTTGGAGCACGGACGAGAAGCAGCAAACTCCGCTCCGCTTTGCAAAGCTGGTGCCTCGCAAGACCGGGTTGGGGAGGCAGACAGAGGCACCCACCTCCAAGGCCTGGAGAAAGCCTGAGAGGAGAGCGCAGGGGTGACAGTAGATCAGCGATGGAGGCAAAACTGGATTTTGCTTTCCCCAGGGTAATGAGAAGAGGGTGAGGAGGAGCAGAGCTGGCACGGAGAGCAGAGGACCGTCCCAGTGACTGCCCACGCTGCTTATGCCTGGTCCCAGCCCGTTGTGGCAATGGCCAAGGTGCCCAGAGCTACAAAGCAGCTCCAAGAGCCAGCACTTGCTTTGCAGCGGCAGCAGTACCATCTGCTAGCACTGCGTGTGGCAGGGTAAGGACTATAAAACGGCTTCAGCCCCCTTCCAGAGCTGAGACCTGAGGAAAAGTCTGCCAATCGCCACATTGGTGGCTTTGCTGGCCCTGCAAACCCAAGGACAGTGCTCCACAGTCTCCCGGGCCTTCCAGCTCACATCCACTGTCTGTGTCTATTCATGCAGACGTACAGCAATGTCTCACTCATCCTCAGCTCCCTAGCTGTCCTCGCAAATCCCTGAAGGCTTCCAGTTTATCACTCTACCAGCAGTGCCGTTTCCACAAGGGAACGAGCACCATCGTTCACTAACCGAGCCGTGTCACATCGACAGTTCCTCTCTCCTTGTTCTAGCTTTGCAGAGCCCTCAGGCTGGCTAGAAACGCAAGAGACCRGCGGAGAACAGCCCCACGGAGAGCACATCGTCCCCACGGCGCTGAACCGCGCCTTCTGGTGCGGCTCTCGACCAAGGATACAGTCAATTCTCCATCATCCATCATTGTGGAGAGCTGGCAGGAATACGGAGGAGCTGAAGGGCTGCAGCAGCGCTCACACTGTGTTTACTGAACTTGCCTAAAACATGAGGCCAAAGCGTTTACTTATGGTCTGGCTGGCGGGCAAAGTTGACCACAGCGAAAGCTGCTAGAGACTAGACACACTCAGAAATGAAACCAGTGCAAATCCTCCATGCTCTTCCTCCATCAGTGTAAAAGGCCACTACAGCGCTGCAAAAGTGGCCGTGTCCCTGCAAAAAACACTATGCAAAAGCACAAAGATGCAAGCACGAGCAGAGGAAAACTGCGCTTGGAGAACTGCTCGCAGGAGGTGTTTTTGCAGGAACTAGTGCCATCCAGGACAGGCTTGCAGGAACCTGGGCCTGTGCGCGTCTTCCTGCCCTGAAGCATCGTTGCTTGTTAGCAAATATCTGCAAAGCACCATATCTAGCCACTGTATTAAACAGATGCTGAAAGACTTGGCCTCTTTCCTGAAGACAGAAGACAAAAATCTACGTAAGGAGATAAGTGAGCTAGTCATAAAAGCAACAACAACACCATGACTCTTGCTAATTTAACTAAGCCCCTGTATTTATTCACTGATCCATAAGGCCTTGATTAGAGGTTGACTAGGAAGACATTTGTTTTAGATTATGTCCAGGGAAAATCTCGTGCCTCTGAGAAGGTTCTGCTGTGTATCAGTCCCAGGTGTTCAAATATTGGGAATCAGATCCCTTAATATTCTTGTGTTTGGCTTAAAATAAAAATGAAAATGATACCAGGTCCTTTCCATCTGTGTTCTGTTCTTCGAGCTTTTCAGGTGCCCCGGGCAGCTTCCCCAGGCATTTTTGTGCAAACCCCACAGCCAGAAGCACACAGAGCCAGAAAAACAAATGGGGCAGAGCCCAGGGGCTGCAGATGGGGCATGTTGCCTCTTCGCCCTCCTCCCCAGCCCCGTGCATTCACCCATCGCATTGACATTAAAGGCAATTTCACCAGGCCTGAGCTTGTTCCCTCCTTAAGACACCTACGGTATTTTGGACACAAGCACGTTCCTCCCATCCTGCAGTCCCTGTGGCCCATATAAGGGGCTGGGGAGGTGGCTCCTGCGGCAGCAGCTCCCGTGCAGAGGCTCCGCAGCTGCTGCTTGGCCGCGGCGGGCGACGCTTCCTCTTGGCTCTGGCACATCTGCTCAGGCTCTGCCGCTTGGAGCATGCTTCAGACAAGTGATCTGTCATCCCAACGGTACTGAAACGCAAACTGCACCACCATAACGTGCCTCTGCATCCCCCCRCCCCAGCCAAAAATGGGGACGCAAAGGCCAGAAAGTGCCTTTTCAATAGAGTCCACAGATCCCTCTTAAACTCTGAGGAAAACTCCATCAACATCCCAAACCTGCCTCTTTTCACCTGCAAGAGCTGCTCACTACAAGAAAAACAAGTTTAAATAAGCAGAATAAAAATAAAAGAGCACTAGAAAGGGAAATAGCTCTGCAAATTAAGACCCAAAGAATCCCTGAGGTATTTGATGCTTGAACAGCTGGATGAGATGCCATTCTGCAAGGCAAAGCATTTGCGGTCATTTATTTATTTAAATTGGCATCGGACCACTGCTCAAATTTGCCGCCAGCAGCTCTCCATCAGCTGGGATCCACCAGGATGACAAGGGCACGGCGAACACTGGGGCATGGAGAGCTCTCTGTGCTCAGAGCCTTTCCTCAGTGGGTTTTCATCCACATGGTGGAGGCAGCTGCAAGGGAAGGGGACGTAGGTGGCCATCTACCTGAGGCAGCTCAGCAATCCATGCAACACAAATAATGATGCATTTCTTATTTGCCATAGGATTGTTTCCTGTAAAACCCATTGAGAGTGCCCAGTCCAACTCTCTCAATGCTTTCCTGGGAGTGCAAGAAATTCAAGGCAGAGGATGGGGAAAATGCTCCTGCCAGGACAACCACAGTGAGAGGAAAGTCGAGCAGCGCGAACTGCAGCACCAAAGTGCTCAGGCGGCAGAGTGGAGGGGATATGCAATTTTAAGGAGTTTCATGCTTCCTTCATCTCCTTACCTGTTCTCCTGCGAGATCCACTTTTCTAATGGCCAAAGCATTGGAAAATTGCCCCTCTGCTCCGCTTTGCCAGCACCGTGGCTCAGGCCACAGACCCTCTGAGCTGGGTGCCCCRCTCAGCAGTGGGAACGAAGGCTGTGCCAGGAGCACTTTGGGACCACGTGCTTTGGTCATCTGCACTGTGACACTCTTGGCATAGCTTCAGGTGGTGTTAAAAAAGCCTGGAGGCAGGGACAGCAATAACTCACAGGACAGTTCRACCCTCAGGTGTCTGCACATAAGCACTTCAGGAAATCACAGCTGCAGACCATGCTCCGCCAGGGCTGCAAGTTGCCCCAAATTAGTTTTTTGGGGGGGTCAGCAAAAGCCAGGAGTGGCCTGTCAAAGCTGCCCCTCCTAAAGGTCTTATAACAAACACTAGTAACGCCTGCACGTGGCCAGACAACCTGTGAGCRGGCTCCTGCACAAGGCTGAGGCTCCTCCAGCCCCTCTCCTGCTCCGTGACCCATATGGAAATGAATTGCATCAGGTTGGATGGGTCTGCATAAGATTGGAGCATCTCGTTTGGGGCCGCCAGCCTTTTCCTGGCCTCTTGCAGCTCGGGATGCAAAAAACAGCCCCCGGATTGCTGCAGCCAGTCAGGACCAACCCTCAAAAATTCAGGGAGCTACAGAAGTGAGGTGAATTTTTTTCCCTTTCCCAGCAGGCCTTGAGCTCAGCTGAGTTGTATTTGGACTTGTTGGTTCAAGGTGGAAATAAAGGTGAACTAAAACCAATCCAAGTTTTGTTTAACCATGTTATGCTCTTCTCTCCAGGGCTCTGCTGACATTGTACATTGTTTTCCGGACTAGCGCCAGACATTTTCTGTGGACACATTCCCAATAGCTTTCCAGACGAAGCACTGTGATAAAAACCTAACCTATTATGTTGTAGGGCACTTCCTCTTCACCCTCGCATAAACAGAGAGCAGTATTTATTTGGGACCATTACAGCTGCAAGGAATGGCACCCGCGTAGTGCATTTYACCAAACAAAAAGGAAAACCCCACAATTAAAATGCAGCTAAAGAAAACACATGAAACCCGAGATATGGAACAAATCCCAGCTTGAATCATCTGGTTCCAAGACCTGCGTGGAGCTCATTGAGCTTGAGCTAATATCTATTCACAACAGGCAAGAAGCAAAGACAAATAGAAATGGCCTGGAGCTAAAGTTACATGGAGCCGTATCCACCGAAGACACCAGTCTCCTCTTCTGCTCAGGCTCAGGACACCAGCCTCGCTCCCCGCGTACCTGCCTCAGTGGTGCTGCCGCCTCGCTCTCCTCCAACCATTTCCCTCTTTGCACCTCAAAGCCCTTTGCCAAGGAGGCCAGAACGGGAAAAACTGAGGCCTGAAGCGTCCCTGTGTGTGAACCGGGTTGTGCAACCAGCTCCTCCGAGGTCAGCCTTGAGCCTGACGGAAACCTGCCGAGCACTCGCAGCCCCCGACTTCTCTGGCGGCAGGCCCCGACGGAGAGAGAGGGCTTTCCCTGCCACTTTCCCATGCCCCAACCAGCGTGCAACCACCCTCTGCAAACTCAGGAGCTTTTTGCGACTAGACGGCATGACTCTGGTTGAACCCTGGCTGTTGGGGGCTGCTAAGGATGGGCTCATCCTGCTTTTAGCCCCATGTCGGCTCTGCCCGCCCGCGGCTCCTTTCTGCACTGCTGTGACCCAAAACGGAGGCGGGTTGCACTCATCCTCTCTGTGCTGCCTTCACTGCGCCTGCCTGGAGCTTCTTGCTACCCAGACCTACCTCGGCACCCTTTGCAGTGGTAGCTGACCTACCAGACCCGATCCACCGACAGCCGTGCCCAGATGACAAGGTGCCTCTCCCTCTCCGCCATCTCCACGGGCAGCTCTGCCTGTGCCAATTCGGCCGGCACGAGCCCAACGAGGGAAGGCTGACTGTTGAAACAGTACCAATTAACTTGCCTTGCTTCAGCGAAGCAGGTTACGGGGAGGCTGCGCAAGGGGCCGAGCCAGTAATTTTGGAAGTGCCCAGAAGGAGGCCGAATCTGCCATCAGGGAGCCAGGCGGCGCCAGATAGTTGGCCTTGGTTACCTTTTAATCCTGCCCAGCTGCAGGCAGATAAGATGTGATCAGACCCTTTAGGTGTCATTTCCTCTCCAGGTTTCTGTTTGCTTTCAGAGCGTTACACTAATTTTGCATTTCTGGGCTCCTGGGAATCCTTCCCGGCTCCAAGGACGCATAAATCTCTGCTGAGGGCTCCCTGGCGGCTCTGCTCTGCCCGGCGAGCCGGACAGCGGTGCCGGGTCCCCCACACAGGCGAGGACTGCGCATCCCTGCAATGGCATGCCGTGCCGGGCAGAGTTAGCTCACTGCGGTGTAACCACATCAGCCCTGCAATAAGCTGTCACTCTGAGCAGGGTTTAATAGTTTAGTTAGATTAACAAGGCTGGGAGAGCAGAGCTGGTTCACGCCCCAGCGGTGTGGGTTGCGCTAGCCTGCGTTTCCTCTTCCTGCCTCAGCCACTGCAGGCAGAGCCAGCTCCAGGGTTAATCTAAGGCAGACACAGCCAAATTTCACCAAATAACAGGCTGAAAGCCAACAGCTCTCACGCCAGTCCCAAAGGCGTCCGCAGGAAGCCTCCTTCCCATGACCCACAGCCACACGGCACTCCTGCGGACCGTGATCCCACCAGCTCTCCAGCCCGGTGCCCATCACCCCTCCCGAGGCGGTTTGCTGGTTATCGCTGGGATGTGTTGATAAGCCTCTGTTTCTCAAGGCACTTCAGAAAAGAGCAACAAAATAAGATTAGCCGCTGACAGGATGGGCACACAAGGGAAAACTGAATAATGTATGCATTGYATTTGCCATTTGCCCCACATACCCAACGGCTCCCTCCTAGGGGGGTCCTCCTGAACGGCAGGCAGCGCAGCTGCAGATTCGGGACCAGCATGGGGCCAAAATCCCCCAGGAGCTCAGCACCTAACCTGGGATGAACACCCAAAGCCCTTAATACATGGCTCTCACATTGCCCAGAGCTGGCAGTAAATCTGGAGGGTTTGAGCGAGAAATTACCTAGAGTAGGTCAGAACAGAAAAAAAAAAAAAAAAGGAAAAGAAAATGGGGAGCAAATTCTGACCTGTCCCTTACTTGTTCTCTCTCATTGCCTGCTGATGCCCTCATCCCCCTGGGCTGTATGGCCCTTCGGTCTAAGTCCCCAGTGTCTCCCCAGGTGGAGAAGCAGTGAGGGAGTTGATGCAGCTCAGGTGCAACAGACAAGGCAAGCAGCTCAGCGAGGGCTTTTCAGCCCTCCGCCAGGGGTGGGCTCGGCTGGGCTCTCCTCCCCTTGCCCCAGCTGCTCCCCCTGCCCAGCGGCTGGGGCTCGGAGCTGCCTTGCGCTGTTGTTACATGCAATGGCCATTTGTCAGGTGCTGTCAGCGGCTGCTGGTACCTGCCTCCAGCTCCCCCCGGCCAGCAGCGGGAGAGCTGTAGCTATGAGACGACCTCGACCAACATCGATAACTCCTCTTTGCAATGTTATCAAAGCCCTTATCAATGCATGCAGCTGGCACTGGTTGCAGTGAAATTGGTTTCAAGCCTGTTTTCTTAACGGTTCCCTGGCTGGACACTCTTGTATCAGTCACAGTGGCTGGTGAGATTGATCCAAGCCTGCCTGAAGCACGCTCACTCCGCGCCCCAGCAGCATTTTAACTCGTTTGGCCAAAATCCCACCGCGCCTGTGCCCACAGTGGAGATCAGATGAGGGAAGGAAGGGGCAGCAGTGCCTGCTGCTTGCCTCGGGGAGGACAGCTGCAATGCAACCCGGCCTCTCCTTGCCATGGGGCTGTGCTTGTGGGGGGCTCTGCCCTTGCCCCCTCCTCAAATCCACCCGCTGTGTCTCTACAGGGCCAGGCAGGTTAAAGCGCAGCCTGTGGCTGTTGAATAGATGTAATCCAGGTGAGACGAGAAAAGATGCTGGAGGACGAATCGAGGGAGCTCCAGATCAGAGTCGAGGGCCAAGAGGTGAGGAAAGGAAACTGCAGGAGGGATAGCTGGGCTGCTGCCTCGCCTGAGACTGCTGCAGCAGTGAAGTGGTTTCAGAGAGGTGGTGGTGGCAACCACACCATCGGGAATATTTAAAAGCAAGCTCAGGAGAGATCCGTCCCAGGAGCAATGCAGTGACAGAGCAGGAGGGCAGAGGGTGGATGGGGACAGCTGTGATTTAACGTGGATCTCCCGCCTTTGACTTGTGTGAGGACACGTCCAGCTTTAGAGGCCTCCGGGGCCCTCCCTATGCGACGGGCAGTCAGAGAAAATCAATCAGCTGAGGTACAGCCACCTGGTCCTAGCAGACAGTCTCCACTCCCGCGGAAAATGCCCAGGGCCCCTTCCAGTATGGCCTGAGGCAAATTCTTCCTGCTCTCCATTCTGCTGGTGATTGCTTTGACCCACAAAGCACACAACGAAGAGTTAACTCCCTCTTCTTTCTCRCTGTAGCCGCAGCAAGTTTCCCAGGGTTAGTCACGCCGCCGTAGCATTTATTCCTTCACCACTTTCTCACCTCTTTGCTTCCTGACTCCTCTCCGGCAATCCCTCTGGCTGAAGGCTGAGCACGCCACTGGGTTTGCAGGGTGAATGCCAGAGTGGCAGGTACAGGCGTGAGTTACACCTTGACTCGGGCTTCAAATTCCCACTGCCCACTTCCCCAGGAGCGCAGGCACTGGAATTCAGCCGCGTTGAGTCTYACAGCACCTTCCCATGTTTCCCCAAGCCCTCTTCCAGCCCCAGAAGTTACTGATGATGTTATATATTGAGATTGGCACCTAGCCCCAGCCACGCAGCCTGCTCTGACCCCGCTCCTGAGCAGGGTCAGCCCATCTAGACATGTCTCTTCCCAGGGACCTGCAAGCTGGCCTGGAGTTTCCCCCGTGTACAAGTGTGTCTCTGGCAGCAGGTCCAGAAGGAGCACGCTGGTGGTGAGGTGGTGGCAGGATGAGACATGCCACCCTGCCATGTTTTGGGTGCTAGCTGCCTTTGAAGCAGCCAAACAGCAGCATGCCCAACCACCTCGGCAGAGACCTTGCCTCTGCACCACGCAGCAGCTCCCTGCACCCCGAGGGCTCAGAGCCACGTCCCCCTGCAACACCACGTCACCACAATTTTTCTTCTTCTGCGGGCACTGGATGCTGCCAGCATCTGCACCTTGCTGTGATCACCCCAAGAGGGTGACAGAGGTGAAATTCATCAGAAAAGAAGAGAGTGAGTGAAAACGACAAAATAAAACCCCTCAAGACTGTTGCCACCAGACAAACCACACCAACTGCCAGCCCAGCAACTAACCATTTTCCTTCCTTTTCATGCCAGTAAAGTGGCTTTAAGCTACATTGCAATACCCGCCAGCACATAGCTGCTGCCATGCTGGGCAGGCCTTTCACAGAGTGTTTCCTGACCTGCAAGTGCTTGAGGGAGCTGGAACAGGAGATGGGGCGAAACCCAGCAGAAAACAGCATCAAAGCAGAGGAGCTGGCCCAGACATGGACTCCTTCAGGACACAGACATGAGGAGCCTAGGGACACCCATTTCTGCTGGGGCCTTGCAAGGCACCCGTCCCCTCCTTCGTCATTCTTCAGCCTCCAGCAGAGGGGTACCCAAAGCTCTCCTCAAGATGCATCCTCGGCCATACCCCTGTTTTGGACGTGGTCATTGCCCAGGACGCTGCCGGGAGGGCACGAAGTGCCGGGCAACACCGCATCCAGTGAGGAATGTGACAGGGACACGTCAAACACGCAGGGCTGGAGGAGGCCCCGGGGCAGCCCGGAGGCGAGGTGGGTCCCACAGCTGGCAGGGCTGGGGACAGCACTCCCCAATCTCACCTTCCRCCTCCACGTCCCTGTGTGACCCAGGCTTCCCTACCTGACTCCTGGGCATGTGGACACAGCTCCTTTTCAGGGGATTTGGAAACCGTTCCCAAGTGACAAATGGGAAAACCCCCTTTGCTGCACTGCGTGGCCTCAGCTTTCCCCACGGCGCTTCCCCACGGCGCTTCTCCACGCATTGCAGCCCTCCCTTGGGAGCTCCCAGCGTGGTGAAATCTCAGCAGGGCGAGACAGCTCAGGCTGGGCGGCACACAGGACGGTGGGCTGGGAGAGTGAGGACCTGGGTCAGTTTGGCCCAAGCGTGGTTCAGCTGGGAGAAACACAGCGTGGGTGTCTGCAGGCAAGCTCAGCACCCCTGCAAATGGGGTCAGGAGAGGCGTGAGGGCTGCCAGCTGAGGTGCGTGGCGGGTGAAGAGGAGAGGGGACTGCTGCTCACCGTTCTCCAGGTCTTTTTTTTTTTTTTTTTCTTTTTCCTGTGTTATGATAATTAGGTTTACAAGACCAAATTAACAAGCCAAGTGAGAAGAGCAAAACTCAGCCCTGGGAAGAAAGGAACAGGCTGCCTCCCTCCAGGCGAACACCCACTTCTCGACCACGGCAGCAGCTCTCTGCACCCCAGGAAAGAGASATGCTGCACACAAATCTGTGTGTCCAGCATCTTCTCCTTCCACCCCTTTTGTAGCATCAAACGTAGAGAAGAGCTCCTGTTGGCTTCTCCTCTATCTTTGTTTTGGCCAATTCTGCGCATTGCAAAATAGAATACTTCTTGTTTATTTGGTTTCTGTGGTCTAACGATGATGGCTTTTTGGCTTGTGTGTCCAGGCTTGGGGAGAGCTGGTAGATACTGATCCCCCTGCTGCAATCCAGAGGGTTGCAGGCTGGCTAGATAATTTGAGGTCTAGCAGTGACAAGAGCTAGAGAAATGGAGGCAGGTGACATTCTTTTTTTCCTGTTTGCTGCTGCTCCTGAAGGAAAGACACTAGAAAACTCCTGGCCATGAAGCATTTATTCCGCAAGAAGGGGCTTGCTGTCACAGTAAGCAAAGGTGTTTCAGAATAACAGCACCCAGCAACACCAGTACTCCCAGTGTCCTCTGCTGTGCGTCTGCAATTGCTGTGCAGCTTTATGTGCACTGCTAAGGAGCTCTTCTGCATTGCTGCAGAAATGACTCTGAAACCTCTTCTGTATGTGCCGTTTGCTGAATGCATGGTTGTTGTTTTTTTTTCAAATTTATGTGGAAATGTACTCTGTCACTGCCAGGCCAAATTCTTGCTCAACTTTTTCTTCACCCTCCTTCTGGCAGACCACCACTGACTTGATATTATTTATATTTCAGTTGCTCTTAGAGACCCATATGTGATCGAAACCCCAGTACATCAAGTACTCTAAAATCATACAGTGAAATATAACCTCATGCTAAAGAGTTTCCAGTCTGGGAGGGAACGGGGTTAGCAGGGACAAGTGGCATGACCTGGGCCAGGCAGCATGTCAGAGGCAAAGCTGCGAGGGACGTCTTACCCTCCAAGTCCACAGCCCAGGGCAACTGCTGTTGAACCGCCCTGCAGCTGCTGCACTCATCTGCCCTCCTAGCCCGGCTCCCAGCTGTGGAAAGATGAGATTTTTAATGCTGCCCAGAATTATTCTGTAGTATGACATGATGAAATATGATCGCTTCGCCTTTAAGATGGTGAACTGAAGTAAACCAAATGCATTTCAGCAAATAGTCCAGCGAGCAAGGCTGCCAGAAACCCCTTAGTGAGAGCAAACAATCCTTATCTGGCAAAGTTTTACGTTACTTAATATCAGCGTGAGTTTAAAGGCATTTTTTTTGTTTCTTACATACGAGGCATCTTTCCTGGGCAGATACTGTTATTAGTGTTGGTCCCTGAGTATTTGTACCAGCACTTGTTCATCTTCCCATTTTCTCAGCTAAAGCCTGATTGCTAGAAATGGTGATTGCCAATGACTGTAATTTTTTCATATTTGAGGCCTCAGAGCACTCATGGAAGAGATAAATATCATTGTCTTACGCTGCTTGCCTTGTGACCGATGATAGAAATGTCACTTTGTTGTTTTCCTCCCTGCCACCAGCAGTGCAAAATGAACAAGGGCATCAGATTTCAAGACTGGTTGGCTSAAAGGAGGACTTTGTTTGTGGAGTCCAGCTCAAAAGGGCGTTAAAAGGGCTGTAATCCCAAAGGGGGGAAAAGAGGCGACCTTTTGGTGATCCTCTGTGGAAAGGGCAACAGTGAAAGTTTGGCTCTGTGACCATTAACTCAGCTCTGTAACTCGGTGTGAGGGATTTAACCAAATGTCAAACCTCTTGCGTGCCGGCAGCCTGAGAATCACTTATCAGCCAGAGCCACATGGTGAAAAAAAATTTCATAACAGCGACTGAGCAGGAAGAGTTGATAATTCCCCTTTCTGAAAAGAAAGGGGCTTGCAGTTACCTACTTCTGTAGCAACAAACCTCTAGGAACAGCCCCTCATATGTGCACCAGTTTCACCAAGGAGCGATAGAGAAGCAGCTTTCCCTCCTCGGCCTTTGGWGGGCAGGTTGGAGCTACCCTGCCTCATGCCAACCCTGCTGGGGCTGGCAAAGCCCCATGCATGCCAGGCAGCCTCCCAGGAGGACCTTGCCCACAGCACCCCCTTTTTGCACTGCCCAAGAGGAAGGAGTTAGAGCCAAGGGACGCAAAGAGTATGCGTGAATATTTTCTGCTTCAAAGACATGCACCTGGCAAGGCAGTAGCATGGTAAGAAACAAATTGTTAGGGGGCTAAACGCATTGTCAAGGAGCGAATGTCGGCTTAAGTCGCAAACACGGAGAAGCATCTCGGTTAGCAAACAAGGTGAACCACCTGCTCAGTTGTGTCTGGGAGGTGTCTTAGCTCRCTTGTCCCATTAGAATTCATTTACATTCAGAGGTTTGGATTTTAGACCATTTACAGTTAACTCATTGCAACATGTTAATCAGCTTCTTTCCCTGAGAAGAAACCAACAGGGGTTAGGGAGCACRAAAAGCAGAAGCTGCTTTGCGAGCGGCGGAACGAACGGCACGCGGTCTCTGCCGTATTCGTGTCCTGGGTCCCTAACCCAGGCCACTGCCTCCCCAGAGTCTCCCTCCAGCATCCTTAGCTCCCCTTCTGGTCTCACTAACCCCACACATCATGCCCTGTGTTCATCCCTGGCTCTCTGCGGTGACCGGTCGGCTGCAGCCCAAGGACAGCAGACATGGAGGGACACGCTCTGGTTTGTCTCCCTCTTCTCCCTCTGGTTCCTGCTGATCATAAAGCTCATCAGGACTGCTTTGCTTTAAGAGCTCTTACTCGCCGTCAGGTTTGGTTGGAATTGGCCAGTGGATTCAAGCCGTATTGTGGGCGGCTGATAGACAGGCAGATAGACAACGTGATTGTGAGAGATTCATTTCTGTAAGAAATCAGGCTAAAAATGACTCTTTATCCCAAGGGAGCTTGTCCAGCATGTCTCAGACAGAAGTATGCAAAGCAGTGAGAAAACACTATAGAGACAGCAATGGTTAGGGTGCTAATTTGGGACCTGCAGTCAAATTTCTCCCCTACTACAGCCTCTCTGTTTGGCCTCCAGCAAATCACATAATTTTTTTCTAATCCTCAGTTTCTTTTATGAAAAAAGAGCTAAAGGTTTGGGGGTTTTACCTTCTGGAGTGGGTATGATGGCTAAATAAATTAAAAACCATGAGGTGCTTGGTTACTACATCTAAGTCTACAGCCTCAGTCTGGTGACATCAAAGAACATAATGCCATAAAAAAAAAAAGACTTCTGATGTCTGGGCCTGCAAACCCAGAACCACACGAGCTTGGAAACAAGGTCCTGTTCAGGAGGAGGTGCAGATATGGCTGTGCTTGTGTGGAAGGAGGTTCCTGCACGCTGTTACAGCTTGTAATGTAATAGCACACACAGAAACCACAATCTTCTGGATCATTCTGGTCCAGTGTTTGCCTAGGTTTAAGAATATGAACCCCTTGTCTTTTCTCTGCACAAAGATTAAAATGCCCAGCTAAGCCAAAATTCCTCCCCCCTCCCCCCCCGGGCTTTGTAGGGGATATTACAGGGGCAGACTCCCTGGGGAAGCTAAGGGAGCCTGCCTCTGTAGTTGGGAGCACTGGTGTGGCAAACCCTGTGTGTCACAGGACAGGGGAGCTGTGGTATTGCAGCTGCATCTGTCTGTGCAAGGGGATGTTCTGCCTCAGGTTTGTGGTCTAATGTTCCTGAACATTTGCAGCCTCTGGGCGGGCACATTAATATGGAAAAGGGTTGGCTGTCTTCACATGGTTCAGGGGATTATGTTTGAATCAAGGGATAATGTTTTGCAAGCTAAAGGAGGTCCAAAATGGTGATGCTTTCTTCCCGTTGATGCCAACCACCCCTTCGTGTGATGGGCGTTCATTGGCTGTGGGAAATGCATTGGTGATTGCTGCCCTCCCCAATGGGATTTGTGCTTCCTGAACCAAAATCACCCCCATAAGCAGGGCTGACACTGCCATTTGCCAGTTATCTCAAAAAAAAAAAAAAAAAGAAAAGCAATCAAGGACTTGATGCAAAGTGAATGATGGCTGCTAAATCTCCCCAGGGATCAGAGAGATGAGGGCTCCCTCCAAGCCCAGCTCTCTGTTAGGAATCTGGGGCTGTCCAGGAGAGCTGCCAAGAAACAGCAGTCCCATGGATGAGCAGCCTCATCCTGGACCCACGACAAGGCACTGCTGTACATCACTGGAGAGTGTTACGGAATGATCCCAGACTCTAGACCTGCCAATCTGGCACAAATTAACTTCCAAGGAAGAGTGATGCAAGTCCTCAAGCCCCACAGGGAGCTGTTGTTGTCTTTCCAGCATATTCCCACCAATATGCTATTCCTCTCCTGCCTTTGGAGATGGAGCCTTCCAGTGTCCTTGAAGACTTGTGTTTGTGCAGTATTGTGTTCTGCTGCAAAATTGCTCCCGCCATAAGTCGAGATCTTCACTTCCTGTATTGTTATCTTCTGCTTTCTTCCTCATTGCTCTCCCACGATACTTCGGCAATACTTCCAAGGCACTTCTGAACCCAAATGACCTCTGCGCGTCTTTAGTCATCGTTCCAGCTGAGTTTGCAAAGGGGAAAATTCCCCTTCACTTATGCTGACTCTTTGCCTGAGATCTCAGACTGTCTTGGTTTTGCCTTCAAAACTCAAAATTAGGATGGCCCTTTTTCAGGGAACACTGTCGTGGTGCTGGCTAGGTAAGATTACAAGAACAAGCAGAAAATCAACCCATAGAGCTCTGTTTTCCTGGCAAACCCTTGCAGATCACCACCTGGTTATCGTAAGCACTGCTCATGAGAATAAAGCTAGCAGTTTAACACAGTTGTTTTTTATTCCCCAGCAGTCCAGCTCGCTCATCTGATAAGCGGGAAGAGGTGGCAGGATGGCAGGGGGTGGCACGATGCTTTGTTTTTAGCGTGCTGTTTTTCTAAATTCCTAATAAATCGCTAGGAAGGGTGTACCCAGGTTCTGCTTCCTTTTGACCTTTAATTAGCTCTCAGTTGCAACGGGTGAGGTTCCAGGCTTGCATTTCACCATGTTTATGGCTGTGCTGTTCAGCCGGTTTGTTTTGGTTTGGCTCGGTTTTGTTTCCCTTTACAAAAATCAGCCCGATGAGGAAGAAGACAGGGAAAAGTTGAATTAGGAGAAGGCAATTTTTGCAGTTTGGGCACAAGATTGGGAGTCAGCAGATGCAGGTTCTATTTCTGGCACCGCAGCAAACTTCCTGGATGTCGCTGGGCGAAGCGGCTTGCACATCCCCACCTTGCCTCACCTCCTTACACCAAGCACCAAACCACCCTCTCTTTAGCGGGGTGCACAGAGAGAGGCCCCTCCGTGCCCCGGCGCGCAGGGAGGGATGCTGCCGTGCGGGCAGAGAGCGGGGCCCCGCCGGCTGGAGGACAAGGTGCGCGTTTGGAGCCTGCACCACCCGCACCTCCCGCCGCACATCCTCGGGGGCCGAGCGGCCTGGCAGCCGCTACCGCAGCCCCGTCGATAACCCCCGCGGCGGGGCCCGGCGCCCGGGGGCCACCG
>NW_020448564.1:189985-229462 GCF_003343035.1 Apteryx rowi
CCCCCCCCCATAATCCCGGCATCCCCTGCTAGGGAGCATCGGTGATGGGGAGGAAGCAGGCGATGCTGCGAGCCCCCTGGCCGCAAATGCGGGCTCGCCAGGGATGGAGGCACCCTCTCAGCCCGAGCGCCGCAGCGAAGGCCCATCTGCTGCCCATGCTCACAGGGCACGGGCTGGGGATGCGTGCCAAGCCTGCAGCAAGCAAGAAGGAGTAACAGGAGCGCGTGCGTGGGAGGGAAAACATACATACAAATATGTGCTTGTGTGTGTGTATGATCATCATCATCTCCTCTTCTTCCCCCCCCCCCCATCAGATTGCTCCAATCCCCCCTTGAGGGCTGGCCGCAAAGGGTTGCAGGTGCTGAAGCTCTCCCCACTTCTGCAGGGCTGCCAGGGGGTTTGTGGGCTGGAAATAACCATGTATTTGTTCTGAAGCAGCACAGGCTTGTGCATCTCTGTCCTTGTGAGATTTTTGCTTCCCTGGGTGAGGGTGACAAAGGTGATGGGGAAGGCAGCATCTGCTGTAGCTTGAGACTTGCTCAGGCAGCTCAGCAAGGGAGGGAGCAGGATGGCGAGAGGCACCTCTCCGCTGCCTCAGTCCGTGGCTTTCCTCAAGGGGTTTCTGCAAGCCGAGTCCTCCCCCATTTCCCAGAGCAGAAGCTGGAATCCTGCACCCCTCTCCTCCACCCTGGGACAGAGCTTAGGTCAGAAGAGATGGGTCCCCTTCTCCACCACATGCATGCACAGAGGCAGGACAGTGTGGGTGCTGAGTACCTCCCCTCCCAGAGGATGGCCCTCTAGTTAACACCAGATCCCTCCCCTTGAGTGGGAAGTTCAAGCCAGTGAAAACACTTGGTGGCACCACCGCTAACAACTATGACTTGAGTCACCAGGAACCCCCAGCCCTGTGCAAAATGAATTTCAAATTCCCACCTACACCTATCCCCCCCTCCCCAGCAGGATGCAAGTCACCAGGGCCTTTTCAGGCCCCTTCCCCAAAGAGTGGGTCTCATGGTCAGTAGATCACACCCTCAAAAGTGGTATTCAAGTCCAGCTGAAGCCCATGACTTACAAGTCACTTCMAGTCCCTGTTGCTGAAGCTTGAGTTGCTGCCAGCTACTCTGGGAAGAGCTGAAATCAAGCAGGACCTGCCATTACTTGAGCCTCAGACAGCTGAGAGCCATCTCAGAGGAGAGGGAAAACCCAAATCCCCACTCCCTGGTGCACTTCCAGTTTCCAGTGCTCCCCAAAACACAGCCGTAGCACCTGCGCTCTCTTTCAGCCTCAGCAGCAATGCCAGGAGCACATCCTCCAAGCTGCAATAGGAGAAGAGCAGTCCTGTGAGCTATTCCTGGGGAGCCTCCTGCCTCCCTGTAGCAATATCAGGCAGGCTTTGAATGAAAGCTGTTGCAAACTGCAGAGCAGGAGCAAAGCTGTGACGCTGCATGTCACAAAGGTCCCTCTAAGATTTATAGCCCTTCTCCACCCTCAGGGGATTTTGCAGTAGTGGTAAGAAATCCACTGCAAGGTATAACATTCCCTCCCTGTGAGGACACTCAGTTATACCTGCATAGCTAGTTTATTAATGCCTTGGAAATGGCAATTATACCCCTGGGAGAGGGGAGGGATTCTGACTAGCTTCAGGTGAGTTTTCTTGCCCCGCTCCTAATGTGGTGGCTCAGCTGTTGCCTTTCATGCCTGCCTGCATGCCTTTGGCTGGTAGTGCTGTTGGTGCCTGCCTTTGYCGGTGGTGCCTGGAGTATGGGGAACCATTTCCAAACTGGTTTCAGGGGCTGAGCTGTGGCCTCCCTCACTGCAAGTGTCAGTAACATTGCAGAAAGAAAGAGTTTGCCTTACCAAAGAGGTTAAGAAGTGGAGGTGGAAAATAGTGTGTGTATTTGCATGGCAATGTTAGCTTCAGGACAGGCCCACAACTGTAAACATTTATCGAGAGCACTTGTTCCTGACACGAGAGAGGGATAGCGAGTTTGAAGGGTTGCTGGGTCTACCCTGCAGCTGCAGAGTCTGCCTAACGTAGACCAGACACACTGTGGTAAGTGCAGATACACTCAGTATGTTTGCCTGGGGAATGTGTGCATGAAGTTTGCGTGCTCATGTATTTCCCATACTTCTCATGTTTATCCTTCTCCTTCCTCTCCCACGCACAATTGGTTATGTAGAGTGTGACTTTGTGGCCTGCCAGATTGGTGTAACACACATATTGCATGTATTTAAGGGATGTTTGTGTGACAAATGCAGGTATTTGCAAAGACTAGGTGCATGTAGTAATGCATACAGGTACTGCTGAATACGATTACAACAGAGCATATGTGCTTCTGTAGGGTTTATGCCTGCAAAAAAATTGGTGTGTATAAGCAGTCATGTGTACAGGAGTTGTTCAGGACAATGCCATAGATGTTACTGTGCATGTATGGTAAATGAGGGACACCCGAGTACAGGCAAGTTTCTCCTACTGTCCCTTCCTTGCTTTAACCTGTCAGCAAGCAGAGATAAACTCTGTCTTATGGCAGGGTTTATATCTGAATTTTCAGCTTGCTGTGTCTAGGTTTCCCCTTATCTTGAGAATAGCATCTTTAAGGTACACCTGCTATCACAGACTGGTGGGGGGGTTTTTTTGTTTTTTTTTTTTTCCTGTCTCCCATACATTGGTTCATAAAGGTAGAAGAAGGAAGAGGGAAAATTTGGTGATGGATAGAATGGGTTAGCTGGGCCAGCATTCATTCCTAGAGGCTGATTAGGTTTTAGGTGGGGTTACTTGCTCTAAAATGAGCCCTTTGTACATTGTTGGAATCTGTGACCCAATCAGTGGGATGTAGCTGGAGGAGGTGGTGCTAACGAAGGCTGGTACAGCTGACAATAACTCCGGCAGAGAGGATGGCAGAGGGGGTACTGACTGGCACAAGAGGTGTCTTTGCATCTTTAGGTCGATGTAAGGTGCCTCAGAGGGCTGGTTCATATATCAGGCCTGACTGTAGGGGTAGGAGAAGAGTGTGGCTAGTTGTCCCCACCTGCTTTTCCCTTCCATCACTGCCATCCTTCAYTTCTGCAACAAAAAGCCAGGCCACGTTACATTTGTTCTGATGAYGGGATGGCATCTTGTGGTACTATGGTGCAGCATAACAGTGGGATCTGAAATTTGGGGAAGGTAGAGGCATCGGGCAACACAGTGCAAGGGAGCAGGGGTGCGTCCTAGGAAAGCCTGGCATTCCCCAGGGATGGAGGGGCTAAGTCTGGAGCTGTAGGCAGTGCTCTGGGTCAGCTGTGGGGTGCTTTGAGGAAGTTAGGGGAGTGTGTGGCCAGGGCTGGGCTGTGCAGGTCAGGCTGTGCTGCAGGAGCAATGCCACGTGATGTGCCTGGACTAGAAGCTTGTCCCAGGTGCCAGAGACCAGGGTAGAGTTGCAATCACAGAGCCGTGGAGATCCCCCCTCCTCCCAGGGAGGTAGAAGGAGATGCTGTGTATTRGGGCTGTGGCGAAGGATGCTCAAGAGCTCATCCTGTATCCCTATGAAATGGGCTCTGGTTGCACCTCTCRGGAAGACAGGATCATGATTTCTTTACCTTCCTCTTCTGACTGCATTGTGCTCCCTGCAGTGCAAACCCTCTGCTTCCCTCAAGCTGCTCCTGAAGCACAACAGGTACCTCCTGCTCTCCAAACCTCTGAATACCTGAAGCAAAGTGGGTAAATTTTTGTGCTCAGAAACTTGCCTGGTAGAGCTGATCCAAGCTCTCATCAGGCAGGCCGAGGGAATAAATAGCACAAAGGGAACCGGCCACCTTACAAAAAGCAAGGGCTTGTTCTTGAGCCACGACTTAGAAAGTGATTATCCTCTGCTTTAGGATAGTAGTAGTTACCTGAGCTGCTTGCTGTGGGGGCCTAGGCCTTTCATATGAAGATAAACTCCTCTCATTGACTAGGCAGCTTGATCGGCTCAGTTAGCACGTTTTCTGTTTCCCCAGCTGGCAGTGGCTAAGGAAGTACCCAGGCTCGTGTCTATCTGAATAGGCTTTTTGCAGATCTCGACTGTGGTTGTGGTGTATGACCAAATCGAGCTCTGCCAGCAGGCTCTTTCCGCTGGTAAAGTAGAAGTTGCAAGCAGTGGGAGAGGTAGATAAGACTGTCCAGAAGGAGAGACAGACAGTGGGGGAAACACCTAGATCCTCTTTCTGAGGATCATCTCAATGTATTGTGTTTTTATGACAAGGTTCACATGAAAGGGCTTCGAAGCAACCTGTTGAGCTTTTCTTAATTAAGCAAGCCCCTTACCTGGAGGTAGAAAAGTGTTACTCCCATCTTGCATCCAGAGAGCCGGCAGCATGGAGCAAGGCTGTGGCGCGCACAAAGTGGCACATGCAGAGGCTCAGTAGGAGAGCAAACAAAGGAGCGCAAGACTTACCTGTGGCTGTTTTGGAAATCCCCCAAAACTCCTGCAGGCTGGGCTGATGCAGAGCTTGGGGTTGTCAATAACTTTCTGGTTGCTGCTTGGATCCTGCTGCCCTTTTCACCACAGTTACCACCTCCTTCTTGATCCGTTGTCTAATCTGTAATCCCAGCTCCCTGCTGCCTGTCCCTTGGAGTGCCATTTTTCCTCAGTGTGTAAATCCTTATGGATTGGGCTAGGGTTAGTGAGCAGAATCAGACTTTGTCATCTCTTTAGGGCTTTGGTATGTTTTTTTTTCTTGGGGTATTGCTGTGTGTGTTTTTGCATCTTACCAAAGCCGCAGCAAGCCAGTTTGAAGCGTACCGAGAGAATAATGCAAATTAGACCCACTGCATAACGTCTTCAGCAACTGTGAAATCTGTGATCTAAACGCAGGTAGCCACTATGCTGACTTTATCTGCGTTCGGATCCTCTGTTTCAGCATTCAGATACCAGGATTGAACAGAAAGCAAAAGAGACAGCGTGGCAAAGTGAGAGACATGAAAGGGAGCCTCTCTCCTAGATGCTGAGCCCTTTAAGAAAGAAGGGGAAGGTAAGCTAGAGCCCAGAGATCTTAAACTGGTTGTGCTGAGGCTGAAGAGAGGGCTCCGGCAGCGCTTTCGATTCCTCCTCCTTTGGCACGATCGCTTCTAGCTGGGTGACAGGTAAAAGGAGGAGGATGGAGGCCTGTGCAGGCTGAACATGTTGGGCGCGGACAGATGTGGGAGCCTGTGGGAGCCAGAAAAGGTAGGGCTTTGGAAGGGTTTGCCGGTGCAGGGGCCGAAAGCAAGTCTTCTCTTCGTGGAGCTGGTAGCGCGACGGCCGGCTTTGAGGCAGAGCCGAGCGCAGGGTAAATCGGGAACACGGTGCCCTGGAGTGATCAGCACGCATTGCGCACAATTATTTATTGACACCATTGCTATGGGAAACCTCTCTCACCCCGGTATTCAGGGAGGCAGCGTTTCCTGAAGGCTGTTTGAGTGGGGTAAAAAAGCAGCCAGGTATGCCGTCTGCTTTTAGCTCAGCCTCCTCCATATGTTACTGGTGTTAGAAAAATGGTTGCCTCTTTGCTGACTCTAGGCTATTTTCGTTTCCCTTTTCTCCTTCCCTCCTGCCCCAACAGCCCCCTCTCGTCTTCGCTTTGCTGTGCTAATGCCTGTGCCCCCTCCCTGCTTATGTAGGGGCACAACGGGTAGAGACAAGAGGCACCAAGAAACCTAGCTTGGAGGGGATGCGATTTYCCACTTTTCTCCTGGGACTATGCGAGGTCTCTGGAGAACAGGTGGGTTAAAGGAATTATTGTTTCCCCTTGAGCCCTTTGTCCCCAAACACCTTCTGCTGCGCTGGTGTTTGCTGCAGGCCTGACTGTTTGCAAGTGGCCGTTGTGCTGTCAGATATGTGCTATTGGCACAGAGCCTCTGTGGCCTCAAATTCCCTATTTAGCAGCAACTTTTGGAGCTAGGGTTGACCACACCTGCATTCAGCCTGGCCAGGGGGACGATGGGATTGCTTGTGCATAATTTAGCAGTCTCTTGAATTATTTATAGTGCAGTTGTGCTCAGAACAGAGTCTTCCCGCTTCCCGTGAGCACTGGGGGGAGGGAAAGGGAGTTTCTGTCAGGCATCCAGAGTCTATCACTTAGCATAGAGGAAGTGCTGTGGGTTTCCTTTCTGCCCCTGTTTGCTTCCGTATGCATTTATGCAGCTGAACTGCCCTGAAGAAACTTCTGTTGAGCAAATTTGGTTCTGGCTTCTGCATCATTCAGATGTATGGTACTGCAGAGCATCTCTGTGACTCGGGACTGTGCAGGAGGTTCCTGAGTGCGGAGACATCTCTTTGCAGTAAAGAGATGGCATCAAGTATGAAAGAGTGAATCTGGGGCTTGAATTTGGTCCCTGACTCAATTACAGTGCCGTGCCGTGGATCTGGGGCAGGGATCTTCAGGACTGCTCTCTAAAATATTCAGGTGCTTGAGAGCATGTTTGGAAAGCCCATCTTGTCCTATCAAAGTGATTTTTAGCTGTGGCATGACACAGTACATCAGATTTTATAAGAGATCATTGGGACCTGAAGACCTGAAAGCTCATGTGGTTATCAGCAACCCATGTGAACTGCATAGCTGAAGTTCCCATCATTTCCCAGTTATTAAACCCTAAACAGCAACCAGTTGAGGGCAGAGGGAGGCTGGGACAGTTTTCACAGGTTCTTTCAGCAGATGAGTGTCATGACGATGAGCCAGGAGGGCTGARTGCCCACCTCAATGCTGTATATGGCTCATCCCCTCTGCCTTGCTGTGGCAGATTGCTGCACCACACAGTTGGGCTGTCCCACTCTTGCTCAGGTGGTCTTGGCAACTGAAACACAGCTGTGGCTCCCAATGTATTGCACACCCTTCCGGTGCACCACTAATTCTAATGGTGTGTTTATGCATTAGCTTTTATTGTCTTCCTCCTCTCCTTCCTTTCTGGCGTGGCTGTGGCAGCTGATTTCTCAGAARCAGAGTTCAAGATAAATGTGTTTGTGCTGTTGAAGACCTGAAAGGGGAGGGAAAGGGTCGAGGGGGTGGAAAGCAAAAGGAACTTGGACTGTAATCAAGCCATTGTGACCGTAAACCACTCTCTATCTATCCACTGTACTGTTGAGCTGAAATGCTGGGTTTCCCTGCTCTCAGCTGCACTGTGTTAGTTTGTGGCTTTTGTGTTTAGGAAGATCTGGCAGAGTTAGCTGGGTAATCACCACAGGTCCCTCTGACAAGCAGTGCTCTCCTACCTGGTCCTGGCCTGGTTTTCAGCCTGAAACAAAACCAATTCTTGAACCAAGTGGTTTTTACCTCCTGTCGTGGAAGTCAGCAACTACATAAATAAAAAATTCCTCCTCATCCTTCCCAAGAAATAAAGTGATCTTAGGGAAGAGTGGGGAGAGGAATGGTACCAAAGTCTGTGTGATGTCCAGGATGGCATTTGATCTCACCGGATGAAGACAAACTCTTTCCCTCTTTCCCTACCGTTACTCGGGGACCCRGTCTCAGGGCTTGGGGCAGGTATGGCTCCTCTCTGCTGCCTGCTGCTGTGGCTCCAGGTCTGGCCTTTCCCCCTCTTTGGCCATGTCAGCCCTGGGTTCAGCAGGGAGCTCTCTGGCGACGTGAATGATGTGTGACTTTAATGGGAACGTAGACCTCCCACGGTCCTCTCCACTCGGTTTAATCTGGAGATCAGGGTACTGCTTTGCTTAGTGAAAGGGAATGTGTGTACAGAAGAAGTAAACATATTGTTGAGACCCAGGCCTGCTGCAACGCCTGTAAACAGGATCCAGCCGTCTGTGGGAGGCAGAAGAGAGATTTATGTGACCCTGAGTTAAGTGCATTAGGAGGCTTTTGATTTCATTCTGGGAAACTGCCCCTTTTCACAGTACCATATGCCTGTTACTGGCATAGAGCGGTTACTGAAGATTTGATTCGTGTGGATTTAATCCAAGGGGCTGTGATACTGCAATCAGAAGGATTACATAAACAGGGGTTTGTCTCTGCAAGCCACAGCGAGCTGAGCTCTGCAGAGCCCTGAGCCCATGCCCTTTGTCCACCCCAGAGGTGGGAGTCTGCGCTGATTCACTTCTGCCTTGGGGCAAGGCACTGAAGAGCTCTCTGCCTATCAGCGCTTTCTTTCCGAAAATAATAACAAAGTGAAGTGGCAGTGGGGGGTCCAGGCGGCACTGTGTCTAGGTCTTGCCTAAGTCTTGAAAGAGGAAGTGAAGAACAAAGGCAGAAGAGACAAATAAATAAGGGTCTGTTCTTGGTCCAAGAGAAATTCCCAAGGGTTTGTGTAACATTCTTGGAAAGACGCAACATTCCCAGTGCTGGAGTTCGTTTTTGAGAAATAAAAGGAAAGGGAAGGAGAGGCGAGAAGGGGGGGAAAGAATTGGGGGTGGAGAGGAGAGGAGAGAAGGAGGGAGAGACACCCTAGAGAAACCTCTCAGCATGGAGTCAGGTTTCTCTGGCTGTTCCTGGCGAATAGGGGTTAATGCTGTTTGCATGAGATTGGCTGGTCACCAGACATTCAGGGAAGAGGGGGATCCGGGAGCTGCCAGGCAGGACCCCTGTGGCCTAAAAGGAGGGAGGAGGGGAAAGAAGAGGCTGGGAACGCTCTTCCAAACAGTAATAGATCGGCTACTGTGGGAAAGTGAGTGCACTGCCAAGCCCCAAGTGGTTGGTGATGGATGGGGGAGGAAAGAGGGCGGGGATGGAGGGACAGCTCTTCTCCGTGGCCGCTAGGATCTTGCTGTTATTGCCTTTTATTCCGTGGCCTCTCTTTATTTATTGTCTTTCTGAGGTTTAATTACTCCCCTCCTCTATCCAGCTTGGAGAGCTTTTTATCCCAGGGATGTGCAAACAACTGCCACCCGCTTCAAAAATAGCTGGGGGCAATGTGGTTTCTGCCTGCCTGCGTGGGCTGCTGCGCTCTACCCATCACCATGGCATCGCTTCTTGCCTTGCTCCTTCTTTAATTGCCTTTCTCTGGCCTTTGGGACATCCACCGCACCTTCTGGGCTGTTGAACCTGCACYTCCCAGAGCTTCACTGTTGCTGGGAGTCCCTGGGATTTCTTCTGCTTTCCTTTGCTCATTTGTACAGGCTTTATGTGCACGATCTGGTGCACGTCTACCCTGCACTCCTCACCCAGGGGCCCTCAGCAGTGAGTACAATTTTGGCTGCCCATTTTGCTGCTGTTCTTAGGATGCTTGATTTGCATTCTTCAGCATGCATGGATCACCTGGCAGGGTCTGCATTGAAAGCCATTATCTGCTGTTGCTTCTTCCAGATCCTTCCTTGAGACATGCTCCTTCCCTGTTGCTTGCCAGGAGGAGCTAGCTAAGTCATGGTAGTTGAATGGGAGCCTCACTGGAGATTTGGTTAGATCAACCATATTAAAAAATGTCCCTGAGTTTTGAGTGCCTGAGGATGTAGTTACACGATACCTCAGTTTCGGTAAGAACTGAACTGGTGAAGTCAGTTTAGGAAATTTCTGCCAGTCAACCACTTGTTCCCATCCCTAGGCACTTTTATTGAAGTTTATTTTTAATCCAGTTAGATCTGCTGCTGATTTGGGTTTACAACTCAGACTTTCATGCAATTGTACTGACACAGCTGAGGGGTGGTGAGCTGTGAAAGGGGTGAGTGAGAGAAGAGAACCTATGAAACCACACAGCCTGTGTTACCACACACCTCACTTGAGTCTCTTAAGGCATGATTTTCTTTTACGCTCAGAAAAAAATGATTTTGTCCTGTTCTTCTCTGTAAGACACAAACTATCTGGGAGTTCTCACATACTTCTTTGATTACCCTATGGCCTGTCTAAGAACATAAGTTGTTTTTGCATATTTTTGACCCTGTTTCCTTTCCTATTCATTGTCTCACGATGAAGTGTTCCTTCCCTGTATGACACCRAAGTCAAAGCAAAAGAACTAGCAAACTCTGTTTTGCATTGCTGTAACCGCTGCACATTTGAAGCAGTGAGCAGCAGTAATACTGTGTTTGGCTGGGAGAAAGGTCTTGCATCCTTAATATGTGTATGTGTGTACGGCAGAGCGCCATGAGCAATGTCTCAGCTCACTCTGATGTCCTGAGAGGACTGATGTGTGGGCCAAGTGATGACATAATCTCCAGGGCCATCACAACCATCTTCAGGGAACTGGATGTTATGAGAAGGCAGTAAACAGGAYTGAGGAAGAGTCTTTCCAGGATGTCAGGTGTAAGTGGAGAAAAGAGGATAGGAGGAGTGCTACTTTTCCTTTAGTGGAAAGAGTGCTTAGCCTAGTAGTGCTGAGAAGTTTAAATTATGGTTTCTGAGAGCATCTGAAGGATCAGAGTGTGCTGAGGCATCTCGGAACCATGAAAATTCCTTTGGTGAGTCTGGTTTTATCTGGGGAGAGGAGAGCTGCAAGGAAGTCCAGTACAGCTGAAGGATGCTAAGAGGAATGTTCAGAAGATTATAGTGAAGTTAGAAATCCAGCTTTAAGTTTTGTTTAGCGTGTACTACTGTACCCTTGTGATGTCCAAGTACTTCTCAGATAAAATTAAATTGGTGTCTCATAGCCCATTATTGGATTTCAGTAGAGTTTTCTACTCTTCTCTGAGCAGATCTTCTTTTAAACCGGGGGCTGGAGAATTATATAATTATGCTGCTATTAGTATTATGGTAGTTACAGTAAGAACAATCTGTTCAAGTGAAGGGTTCTATAATGGACTCTGAAGGTGTTCAGATGCTGGGTTATTCTGGTGACTTCTGGAAGAGCAGTCTTGAGCCAAAATCCTGTCAATGAAGACTGCTTTATCTCCATGTCCTGTGTGCCCTGTACTAAGGGTTGAGAGCTGCTTTGTCCCAGGGTGTGCAGCTATCTTGCTGTGGTTGGACGCGAGACACCTGAAATAACCCAGACTTAGACCACCAAAGAGCAGGACAGTAGAAACAGTGAAAGCCCATGGAAGGTGTGGAGTCCAAAGGTACTGTGCCTCTGGGAATCCTTTGCTTTGGGGAGATGGGCAGCCACAATACTGAAAAAGCTGGAGTCTCTGCATTGCATCCATCTTAGTTTCTATATACAGCAGACGGTAGCTGCTGGCTTGGAGAATGCTGCACAGGGACTGTTGTGTCTAGAGGTTTCCTACAAGAGTGCATAGGAGAGGAAACACCTTTTTTCTTTTCCACCATAAATTGTACCTGTCACTTGAGGCTTAACAAGGCCTTGAACACAAACCTGAGGCTTATGGTTGACTTGATGTGCATCATGTGTCTGCCTTCAGTGGAAAGGGAAAGGCAACATCTTGGTTTCTCAGTTGCACTCTCACTCTTCCCTGGCCAGCCTTGTCTTAGCCTTGTGTAGATTCACTCTTCAGCTGTTTTTTCTCTCTCCAGGTTTTTTCCTGGCTTGATGTCACCCATTGATGGTGTGTAGATACCAGATCTGGAAGTCAAATGGATGCAATGGTCATGTGCTGTTGAGAGCGGTGACCTCATGTCTCCTGCCTTTTTCAGGTTGCCTCACCTTACTGTTGAAAGGGAGGGAAGATGCTTAGGATAGAGCCTRGTTTTCCCTTTGCCTGACCTAGGTCCTCTTGAAGAGTAACTGTGCTGGATGGTTTTGCTCCAGCTAGTTGGGCTGGCAGTGAGTCAGTGGCACCTTGTGGTCAGTTGCCTCAAAGATGCAAAGGAAATGCAAAGCATGAGGTATTACTGTTCTGCATTAGTGCTGTGGGCAATAGCTCTTAACGAAGGTCATGGAAGGATGTTGAATTCCCTTCCTGAAATGTGAATGGAAAGCAATATGGACCGACCTGCATTCAAACCACCTTGTATTGTGACCCCATCAGAACTTCCTGCTAATGTCCTCATTGCTTGCAGTCTCTGAAAATACCATGGCATCTTTCACGTAAGACAGAAATGCTTAGTCCTAGCTACTGTCTGGTATGTAATGCTTCTCTCTACTTTCCCTGCTGTCCAGCTTTGTAGGATATGCTTCTCTTCCTATCCTAAAGCAAAGCAGAGTCTTGCTGTCCCTGAGCTAGTTACATTTCAGCTGTAGACAAATAGTAGTTTTATAGTTTCTCCTTACATCCCATGGATGTTTGCAGGACAAAAGTAATTTGAGATTTTAGAGTGTTTTGAGGTACTGTAGCTCCAGTGTGTGTTGTTATTCCTGTGCCCTGTGAATGACAGGTAGATACAGTACTTCAGAAGCATAGAGCCCGTTCACATTTATCTCCAACCAGAGTGGAGAGTGAGTTTGGCCCTCAGCGTGGAATGGGGGATGGAAGTTATGTTGCATTTTGTTGTGCCACATGAAAGCAATTCTAATTTGAATTGTCGCTTTGTGCTGAAGTGTCTAAGTGATGGGCAAATACGTTACTGCATGGATGTTCAAGGGATAACTTGAGGCATAGGAGATGAGTATCTCTATATGGGGGAAGAAAAACAAAGTGTCTGCTCTGACTTGTCCTCTACAGCAGTCTTTCTTGTGTAACCACAGGAGAAACAGAGAGAGTCTCGAGTCATGAGCCCTAATGTGCCAGAGGCTGGGGTGTCGTGCATCCAACAGCCCATTGCGTGGCCTCTTGCCAGCATCCTCCAGAAGAGAACATTAGGACTGGTGAATTGCCAGCTCTTAGTTGTGCATATCTTTCTCTCTGGCTCCTTGAAATCAGGATATGATTTCAGGATGGTATAAATCAGCAGGTCACTTGAGATAATGGCAAAGTAAAACTGTAACAGGTGCCTGAGAGTAACTATTATGCACACCACCCCTATCTTTCCTCCTTCTCTGAAAGCCATTCCCCTGCATGGTAGAGACTTACCACTTCAAGCAAGGAAATATCAGTGTGGGCCCTTAAAAAAAGAASCTTTCAGCTTCTCTTGCTGCATAACTGCATGTTCTCTAAAGTACTTTGTCTTAATGGGGCTCACTGTCCATACTCTTCTCGGCCTTTTCCTCTACTTGAACATTAAAGCTGTTTTTTTTTGTYGTTGTTTTTAAATTGACAGCAACTGATCTCTCTCTCTGAGATCAAGTTGACTTTTTTTTTTCCCCTCCTCACTCAAAACTGTCAGAAGGGAAGCATCTCTTCTGTTTTCTGTGTTCCTGGTAGCTGATGGCTGCTTTGTGACAGAGCAGCTGGGATCCTTTATGACAAGCTGAGATGTCTTCCTGACTGGTACCTCCTTTCTAATTTCTACCATACATAAATGCTTTGGATGGGGAAGCTGGGTAATAATGTCTTCCTCCCCTGCTGGCCTTTGTCTCCAATTAGCTATCACTCAAAGATGTATCTTTCACTGTAGTGCTGATCACAGGATATGGGAAGGGATACGTGACTGATGGTTTTTAGCATCTCAGCCCACCCAAGGGTGGATGAGCTCACTTCCTCACTGACAGAGGAATCTCTGGTATGGGAGAATGGAGGTGGCTCTGGGGAAGAGGATTTGAAGGGGACACAGTTCTAGTCTTTACTTGCCTCCTTTTAGGAGGGGATAGGAAATGGGTTCATCTTCCCATTCCCTCACAAAGGCAGCAAAAATTGCTTCCTGGGAAATATCAGTAGCGCAACAGCAGAGGGTACTGCAGGGCCAGCTTGTTTTGGCAGAGCTGCAGAGGAGAGCTGTGTGCACCAGCCCAGCTCTCCCAGTCGCAGGCCGTGATAACAGGGAGGCAACACAGTCATGCAAGGGCTGAGTTGTGCCGGTGGGTGAAGAGCTGCAGAGCCGTGTGCTGTGCCTGACAGATATTGATGTATACAAATGTCAAGTGAGGAAAATATGCTTTACTTCCTAAAACCATGTGTCCTGCTATGTTGACATGGCATGCCAGATCCCAGAAAGYGAAGCAGTCTGTTAAATGTCAAGAGTTATGACCTTTGTCTGGGAATTTCACAAGACATGCAGAGCATCTCAGCCATCTGGGAAGAAGATGGAGATCTGCCTTGGTTGTGTGACTCCTTCAGTTCTTGTCCTCTGAACTGGGCTGACGCAGGGGAGGCTGGCTGCAATACACATGTATATATGGTGCAGGAACTGGAATGAAACCAGCATTGCCTGGCAGCTGGTGGGACTGCCTTAGCAGAGCAGGCTGGGTCTCCATCTGACCGAGGACTTTGCATTTGATAAAGACCTGGTGTCTGGAGGTGATGCCTCAGAGAAAGCACAAGACACCTGATAGGAGATAACTGCWTAGTAATTTACCAGTGAAGGATGTTTTCTCCTAACAGCAAGTCACTACTAATTTAGTCTTTTCAGCTTCCTTGTGCTCTTTCCCCAAACCTAGGGACAGAGCAAAACCGGTGACATGTAAGGAAGAGGCTCTGGTTACTCCTCCGCTCTGCAAGCAACCTCACTTCTCCAGCAATAAATGGAGCCTTAAAAAATCATTTTACCCTGGACACAATGAGATGCCTACGATGGGGGGAGGTCTTCAGCAGTGTCTCGTTTTGCCTCGATGAAGAAAATGTTACAGCGAACCCCAGAATGTCCTTTATGGTTTTCAACAAAACACCCTGGCCCTTATGGCTGGCCCAGCGCAGGGACGTCTTCCTCAGAGACAGGCTGCRGCGCAGCGGCAGATGGGCGAGAGGCAGGCGGGGTGCAGGAGGCGTGGGCCTGGGCGGCTGCCGGGCACTGCCGGAGGAGGGATGCCATTTCCTCCCCCTGCCCAGCCCGGCTGGGCTGACAAGACGGCGGGCGCTGGGCCTGGCGACGTTTTTAGTCTGACTCTCTGTTTGCAGCAGCTCGGGAGGAGGGCGACGCACAAAGCCGGCCCAAGGGGATTCGGGTCGCCTTGTTGGGGTCTCTGGCCTGCCAGTGCTTTCCCCGCAAACCCATCAGAAAGGAGGTCTTGGGGGCACGCTGTGAGTCATGAGGCCTTCGGCGGCAGCTCTGGCGCTGGTGCCATGACGGGAGCAATTTGCTCTGGCTCTGCGAGGCCACTGGTGCTGCCACGGGCCCCCGAGGCCAGGGCGCCCAGCTGCCACGGTGGCGTGCTCGYGAGGTGCCTGCCAGCACCTGCAAAATGCCTCTGGTGCTGCCGATCCCATTTGGCCAGTTTCCATATTGTAAACTCAAGGTCTCAAAGGTCTGAGGGACTCCTGATGCACTGAAGATATCAAAACCCGCAATAAACATTAACAAATGGGCTTGCTCCCTCCTTTTTCTTCCGTGGCAATGCTGTAACTTTTACACCAGCTTCAGGCTGCTATCCTCCCCTTTGAAGCAAAATAACCTCATTGCTACATGCTGAAGTCTTCCCATAACTGCACCGTTTCACCAGGCGGTGCTCATCCGTGTTAGCTTCAGGGCCTTGTCAGGGCCACCACAGAGCCGTGTCCCCGTGAACTGCATTGCCCGGTGTGTGTGGGACAAATGAACGGATGGCCGGGTGCTTTGGTTTGGGAGATGGGACAAGCAGCGGCTTGTGCCTGCTGTGCAACAGGTTTGGTTCAGGGAGATGGAAAACTTAGGGCTGGAAATGGGATTTAAGGGAAGGAAGCCTTGAAAGTTCTCCAGAGGCCATCAGCATGGGGGGACGGTGTCAGCGAACAGCAGTATTGCTGAAAGGGGACCACAAAGTGTCCAGAAATATCTGCTKTTGAGTTGTACGGTATAGATGGAGACGGTCGCTCTAACAGAGTCCTCTCTGAAGATCCACATGTGTTTTTCTTTGCTCAGTTACCTTTTGTCTAAGCACTTTATGGCTTTTCACTCTAGTATTAAAGTCTCTCCAAGTTAATAAGTAAACATGCTTTGTTATATTTCATTTACTGCCCTCAGAAGCAGCAAGAGAAAGCTGGAGGTTTCTTCCCTCCGATCCCACCCCTGGGACACGTGTCAGCCTGAGCAGAGCCAAGCTGGGGAAAAAGGGAGAGCCCAGCAAAGGGCTTTGCATTTCGCCCCGATGCAGGGTGGTCTGCACTTAYCCATGTCTCTCTGGGCAGGATGGTCCCTCACCTGAGTTTGCCTCCCACGGAGGTGTCACCTAACCCTGATGCCTGTGTTCGACGGAGGTTTTTATTAATGACTGTGTGGGATGGGTCAGTCCTGTACAAGAACTTTGGTCCTTAGAGAGGGAGGAGGAGCCGAATCCTGTGTGCAGAAGTGGCACCTGTGGCGGTGGGGCCCCGACGAGCCACCCCACTTTGGCAGCCTGCACGGCAAAGTGGGCCGGCTGGTGCGTTTTGGGCATGCTTCCTTCCTTACGGGGGGCTTTGAGGTTTGAGTTGCAGAGGTAGAAGGGGTCTCTCTATGTCTTTGCACAGAGGGTTTCGTGCTGCTGGGAGGGAACATATAGCCTCCATGTTGCAAAGGGCATTTATGTGACTCTGTTCCAACACCTACCTTCTCCCAAACCTTCTGGTTTTGGCAGAGGGAGTCCCTCCTTCCTTAAACAGCAAAATGCCTTTTCTTATTTTCCTTGGTGAAGCATTGGTTGAAGTTAGAGCTTCTGTCTTTCTGTCTGTCTGTCTTTTTTTTTCTGGGTTGTAGTCTTCAATCACTTTTCTGCCTGACAGCAGCACTGCGCTCCCAGCATGGGCTGGAGGAGGGGAGGTGGTGTAGAGAGGGGATGGAGGCTGTATTTCTTACTGTTTGGAGAAAAGGGCTGAGCACTGCTGGATTCTTGCTGGCCTGACATGGGTCTGTCACCATGGCACAGTATTACCAGCAGAGATAGCTAGATGTGTATTTTAGCCACCTTGGTCCAGATGCAAAATGCTTAGCATCTGGTTCACAGAAAATAAAAAGCAAAGGGCAACATCTGGAGACATACTGGACTTCAGAAGGAGGGAAGGAGAGTAAGAGAGACAGAAACTTAATTTTCTTTTCTGTTCCCATACAGAATCGGGTAGCTTTTCCTGGGAGTGAGGGGCYTTTTTAGGGTGTGTGTTGTGAGTAAACCCTGAAAAGATCTGGGAAATGTAGGTACTTGCTAGGTTCTGGGAGGCTGGCTAATGATCTCAGTCCTTTAAAATCTAAGTCCTCTCATACACTGGTCATGTTTTCAGTTGTTTCAGCTGTGAACCCCTACTCCCTCTCATCCCTCTTGCTCTCTGCTCTCTCTTCATCTTCCCCCATGCCTCTAGTGGTACAAGACCTGAAGAGGTCTGCATTTATTGTCACTGCCAAGTGTGGTGATTTCACTAGATTGTGAATGCCTGTTTTTCTGCATTTGCTTTCCTTCTACCTTGTCACCAGTGCCTTTCTCCTCTTTGTGAGGTTAAAAGACTGTCTGATCTAGAAGAGGTTCATCTTAGTGTAACCTAGCCAAGACAGAAGGCCTGTTGAAGATGGCAGAGGGTGGGGGAAGTTGTCTTGGACTCAAGTCTCAAAGGATGCATCCTGAACTCAGACTAGGATTGTGGCATTCCCAACCTGTCTTCCCACCAGTGGTAATTTTTTGCACCCCAGTAGCTGCTGAATGTGACTTTTATTTTCATGGCTTTTCCACAGGATGAAGATGAGACGCCATAAGCTCTTTCTGACTCTCTGCATGGCTGGTCTCTGCCTCATCTCCTTCTTGCACTTCCTCAAGGCCCTTTCCTATGTCACCTTCCCCCGGGAGCTAGCTTCACTTAGTCCCAACCTCGTCTCCAGCTTCTTTTGGAACAATGCACCTGTCACACCTCAGGTTAGCCCTGAGCCAGGGGGCACAGAGTTCCTCCGCACACCCCTGTACTCCCACTCCCCCTTGCTCCAGCCCTTGCCTCCCAGCAGAGCCAGCGAAGAGCTGCACAGAGTTGAGTTTGTGCTGCCAGAAGACAGAACAGAATATTTTGTCCGTACCAAAGCCGGTGGTGTTTGCTTTAAACCGGGCACCAAGGTGTTGGAGAAGCCATCCGTGGGAGGGCGGCCAGAGGAGCGAGCCGATGGTGTTGCCTCAGGGCGGCCCGCTCGCAAGCCGCTAAGTGCCAGTGGGACCAAGCGACGCAAATGGGTAGAGTGTGTGTGCTTGCCAGGCTGGCACGGCCCGAGCTGCGGGGTCCCCACTGTAGTCCAGTACTCCAACCTGCCCACCAAGGATCGCCTTGTGCCACGTGAGATCCCCCGGCGGGTCATCAATGCTATCAATGTCAACCATGAGTTTGACCTGTTGGATGTCCGCTTCCATGAGCTGGGAGATGTGGTGGACGCCTTCGTGGTGTGTGAGTCAAACTTCACAGCCTATGGTGAGCCGCGGCCCCTCAAGTTCCGCGAGATGCTCCTCAATGGCTCCTTCGACTACATCCGCCACAAGGTGCTCTACGTCTTCCTGGACCATTTTCCCCCCGGCGGCCGCCAGGATGGCTGGATTGCTGATGATTACCTGCGCACCTTTCTCACCCGTGATGGCGTCTCTCGCCTCCGCAACCTGCGCCCGGATGATGTCTTCATCATCGATGATGCTGATGAGATCCCAGCCCGCGATGGAGTGCTCTTCCTCAAGCTCTACGATGGCTGGACAGAGCCTTTCGCCTTTCACATGCGGAAGTCACTCTACGGCTTCTTCTGGAAGCAACCAGGCACCTTGGAGGTGGTCTCAGGCTGCACTATGGGGATGCTCCAGGCTGTTTATGCCACCGATGGGATCCGTCTACGGCGCCGTGAGTATTACACCATGCCTGGCTTCCGGCAGTATGAGAATAGCACAGGACATATCCTGGTGCAGTGGTCACTGGGAAGCCCCCTCCACTTTGCTGGCTGGCACTGCTCCTGGTGTTTCACGCCAGAGGGGATCTACTTCAAACTGGTATCAGCCCAGAATGGGGACTTCCCCCGCTGGGGTGACTACGAGGATAAACGAGACCTCAATTATATTCGGGAGCTGATCCGGACTGGTGGCTGGTTCGATGGTACTACACAGGAGTATCCCCCCGCTGACCCCAAGGAGCAGATGTACGCTCCAAAGTACCTGCTCAAGAACTACCAGCGGTTCCACTACTTGTTGGAGAACCCGTACCGAAGAGCAGAAGGGGCTGGGTGAGGCCACTGGAGCTTGCATAGGAAATTGGAACTTCACAACAAAGGGAAAGAGTCAAGTGTTTTGTCAGTTCCTTTCTTTTTTTGTTTTCTTTGATTCCCGGTGGGGTGTACCATTTCTCGGCAGTCTCTACCTGCCCTTTCTTCTCTTCTTCCCTTCCTCCCCGGGTGATGCTTGGGGACAAGAATTCCTGAGTTGCATAAAGGGAGGCCCAGGCAATAGAAGGAGAGAAGTTGGGGACCTACTCTGGGAGTAGCATAAAGACTTTACTGCATCTCCTAAACCTCTCCTGCTGGCTGAAGAGAATCTTTGCAGCCAGCTGGTGGATTTTCCTCTGTGGGAGGTTGGGAAGATCCCCTGGGGAGAGAGGGCAGCTGTTCCCGTCCACCCTCATCCTTTGTGGATTGGAGCAAGCACAGATGTGAGCCTGGACTATTCAGTGAGCGTGTGAGTCAGCAGGCACAAACCAATGTGAGTGGCCATGTGTGCAGATGTGTGTCACAGGCATTTTTTGGATGTGTGAATGTGCAAAAGCATCTCAGTATGCATTTATTTTTTGTATACCTCTATATTCAAAGAGTATTTTGGGGAAGGTAACTCCTTTGCTTTCAAGGTGTTTTCCCCAATACACAGCCTCCTCCCACAGACCTAATACATCTATCCTGGGCCAGGTCTTGGCCTGATGCTCTACCAGTCATGGAGCAGGCAGATGGGGGAAGTGGAGGAGAAAGCTGTTTTTTTTTTTTTTTTAACTTCTTTTTCACTCATGCCCTCACAACAATGCACTGGCTTAGCCCACAGAACCTGMAGCATCTTTCCTGCAATACATGCTTTTTGCAAGGCAGGGATAAGCTGCAGAGGACTTCATCAGATGGTGGGAGTGTATGTTTACAAGTGCATGGTTTCCTGTGTGCATGAGTGCTAACATGCATGGTTTTGGTATGCACGTGGGCATTTGTTACCAGTACTGGGTGGGGGGAAGGGGACATAGTTGGGCTTGGGTGCGTGTGTTTCCATAGAGGTCAGAACATGGTGGGATCTGGAAGCTATGATCTCCATCTAGGCATGGATTACGTTTCAGGGAATGCATAGGAGAAAGCATTGGCTCCACAAACCAGTGCTACACATGTGGGATGGTTGCATGCTGGCTCTGGCTGTGTGCAACCCTGCAGGCTATGCCTGTTGCAGGGTTGCTGCCTACGGCAGGGGTAGGATACACATGCTGGCTATTCCTTCTTGCCATGGGAAAAATGGGAGGGAAGAGGAGAAAGGCTAAGCCCTGAGTCAGCCAACAGATGTGGTGGGGAGACACAAACATGTCAAGGCATACGACCCATCTGTCTGCTCTTGGGGTGTGAAGGAGCTTGTGGAAAAAGGGACCATGAGCAGGCTTCCCCTGGGGCCAAGAGGCTGTTTTAGGATGTCCAAGCAATCCAGAGAGGATGTGCAGCCCACACTTGCAGCCTGGGGCATGCAGACGAGATCATGCAGAGGAGAGAGGAATGGGGATGAAACTAGTTGCAGCTGGTTGGCGAGTGTCTGCTCAGAGTTTGCCAGTGATGGGTAGTCAGGATCTGGCTTGTCCATGTCCCAGATTGAATCAGTTCATTGAGGAGGCAGATCCCTGCTTCCACCCTTGCCTCCCTTCCTTAGCAGATGGCTTGACAGGGTGCCCAGAGCCCAGACTGTAGCGGGCAGAGGATGAAAAACATGGTGAGCTTGCTCTGTTAGCTTTACGATGGAAAGACTGGGTCATGTTCCAAGCAGAGACGTGAGGATCATGTGGAGGAGGAGGAGGAGGAAAATGGCCATAAGGAAGAACGACCCTGACATCAGGCCAGCTGTGCTGAAGCGGGAGGGTTTCCATTGCTGTTAACTCACTCCATCAGGGCTCCATATTCTTGTGTTGTCCAGCCCATTCTCTCCCTTGTGCCTCATTCATGTTTCTGTATCTCTCTCTCTCCCTCTCCTATTCTCCTCTCCAGAGATGTGAAAAACAACAAAAAAAAAAAATTGATTCCCTTATAAGACTGAGACAGGAATTAGAGGTACAGAATCAAGATGAACATCTTCATTTCTGCTCAAACTGAGATCGAGTTCATTTCAGCGCCTTCCACATCTCACATGCAATAACAGCTGATTAAAAGAACTGAAGGACCCTTTTTCTTTTTTTTAATCACTATTGTCACTTCTGCTGCATGCCCTCCACAGGCAGAAAAGCCCTTTTGGGAAGTGAGCAGAGGGTCCAGTAGCCAGAATGCTCTTTCCCCAAAGGGAAGCTGTGGCTCTTCTGAGTTCAGGCTTGCTGACACACCAGGAAGGTGTCTGGTCACAGTCATGGGGGCTTTGTGCCGGCTTGCTACATTGAGTTCTTGATTATAGAGAGATTATGGAGAAATTAGGACCCATCTGAGAAAGGAAATGCCTGTATTAAGAGAGACAAGAGCAGGGCATTGAGGCTGTTGCTCAAGGGAAATGTACTTTCCCCAGGGGAGGCYGGAGGAGAGTCCGATGTGTTAGCACAAGGGATTCAGCAGAAGGTACTTGAGAAGTATAGATTGAAGAAGCCATTCCTCATTTTTACTGTTGGAAGGGAGCCTGAGACCTACCCTCAGACCTTTGGCTTTGCCTTATGACAACACAGCAAGCCCTGTGCCAGGCTTTGCTGAAGACAGGAGAGAAAGAGAAATCAGTGTGCTTTAGGAGCACCACAGCCCCAAGAAGCAGGGGCTGAGGTGCATGTGTGCTGGGGCCACATCTCATAATCTCCTCAAGGAGGAAGCTACATGGCTGGGAGCAACCTCTCCCTTGATACCAGCCCTTCCCATGCATGAGCTTCCTTGGGGATTTTTAGTGTGCTACAAGTCATGTTTTCATCGCTGGACTATGGCCCTTGCCTCTTAGGACTGTCAGTTGAGCCCACAGCTGCAGTATCTCTTTCTCAAGCACAGCCTGTTCCTTTCCCTCCTCTCTCCTCCCTTATTTGCTCCATAGTTCTCTTCCCCCTCTGAGTTTCTTCTCCCTTCTCCTACTCTCCCCAGGCAAGAAGAAAAGGTCCCACTGGAACTGGGTAAGAACAGCATTGGGACTCTTCTATGTGATGGCCTGGCCCTGTGTCCCTCCTGGACTTTCCCACTTCCTTATTCTTAGGAAATTAAATTTAAAATAGGCTTCTGTTGTGGGGGAAGGAAGGGACTTTACAGATGAAGTACATTCCTTTTTTTTTTCCCCTCAAGAATCATTTAAACATTTTTTGGTTTAAGGCCAAACCAGTCAATGTTTCTGTTGTCTAATTTGTCTGGCTAACCCTGTGTTTATTATCCTTAGGGAATTAGAGTGCTTGTCATTAAAAATCTTTCTTGACCCTTGGAGAGTCGGGACTTGTAAGCTGACTTTTGCACATTGATTTCCCAAGGTGGTGGCTTGCCCTCTGTCCAGGCTTTGCATGCACTGCTTAACTCAGGACCTTGATGGTATGTGCTCAGAGGAGAGGCAGCAAGGTCAGAGTCATCCTTCACAGGAAGGAATCCAGAGTGGGTGGGTGCATGGGGTGGTGAGAGATGCGAAGGAGGGAGGCAGGTTTGTATTGGACTCTGACCCTTATTTCCATACACTGAACCCTTTGGGGTGAGCGTTGAGGCCCTTTGATCGTGTCTGAACCAGGCACTGAGGTCTGAGAAGGAAAGGAATTAAAAAGCCCGAACCTGCCTCCGGGGTGGGGCTGGGATCAGATCTCAAGAGCCTGCTGCGCTTTGGGTTTTTCAGCCACGAGCTGCTCAGCTGAGCGCTGACTGCCTCTCCTGGAGCAAGGCATCCAGTGGAGCGGTGGACAGGCTGGAGTTAGCAGAGGGCTGTCAGCCTTTCCCTGAAGTCCTGTTCAGCTTGGCAGCTCTGTGCCATTTGTTCCCAGGAATCTTTTCACCTTCAAATTAAGTGGTGCAAGGGAGGGCTGGAGAGCAGGAGCAGCAGCACATGGCATCCCTGAGCCCTGCGCTCTTTTGTTGCTCTGCCTGCCTTATCTCACCTGCCTTTCCAACTGCTGAGGCTCTTCTCCTTCCCTCCCTGCTAACAAGGGTTGTGTGTCCATGCATGGGCAGGACATGGGCTTTGGTGGACCTGTAGCAGGTGAGTTTGCTAAAGCAGGGGGGGGACAGGGAGGTCTTCTGTCTTTGTCCCTCCAGAGGACTGGGGGTAATATGGTGCCCCAAAAGTGCTGGACAGAAAAGATGAGGTGGTTTTGTGCCTGTGTGGTTGGTACAAAGGACAACATGCTCAAGTCCACCCTTGCTGTTGCTTTCTCTGATCCCTGTGTCCTGCTGAGATGCTTGGTGTTGTGCAGCTCAGACTGCCCCACTCTTTGTGTCTCTGTAGTGGGTAAACGAAGGGGACCTTGCGGCTTCCAGGTGACGTGTGAGTCAGGGGGGAAGGAGTGTCAGAACAGAACGGGTATCAGTTTTTCCCTGGTTATTCTCTTTTGGTGTATCCTTGCGGAATAGTAGTGTCTTTTCCCCTCCCCAACCACCCCAGGCTGTGTCCCCATCTCCCCGCTTCTGCCAGCAATCTCCATGGCTGCTCTGCCTCTGCACTGTGAAGACACTAGTCCAGGGTCAGCCCTGGTCCTGTTAGCGAACACTGGTGGTTAAGGGAGAAGGAAAGGCTTGTCCTGGCTTCATTGACCTCAAACCTTGGCAAGAAAGGAAGGAAGTGCCTGGGAGACTGGATCCTGAATCCCTCCATCATTGTGTTCCCCCCCAAAACCCCTCTTAATATGGAAACCAAGAGGAAGCTGGAGGTAAAAGGGTGGCAGGAGGGGCTCAGATCCAGCATTGAGAAAGGAGAGGTGTTTCTAATGCAATACACTGACAGTTAAGGCTTTGGGGATTACACATAATGGCTTAAGAAGGGATCTGAAATACTCTGAAACTAAGAATTCAAACCACTGTTTTTTTCCTTCCTGTGAGGATGATGATGCAGTTTCATCCCGGGGGTGGTCCAGCAGCACTTCCTAGATTAGGGTCCACCTGGTCCTACTAGTTGTGTTGCTCCTGGGGTGGCCCCAAAACACCCTGTTTTGGCAAAAGAATGTGTGGACTTGCCCCCCCCCCCAAAAAAAAAAAAAAAAAAAAAGAAAGCGGCTGCAAAGCTCCTTTCAACTCTGTAATTTATAAACAGCAAGTAATAATGATTTTTTTGTAAGGATAAATCAAATGTACATTCTGAAATCATTTTCTCTGTAAATGGTTGGATTTCATTTCACCCTTAAAGGGATGCTTAAAAGGAGGAGAATAATAATAATAAAAATAAATTTACAAAGGATGAAAGGAAACCAGCATGTGTGTGTGTGCGTGACCAGTTTTATTTCTGATCGTCTGGCAACGGAACCACTGGCAAACGGAGCGAGGGAAGTTGCTGCTTCCTGCTGGTTTGGGGTTTCAGTGCCTCTTCTCCTTCCTTCAATACAAACAGAATGACTCCTAATTTTGTGGGTCCAAGTCAGACCTAATCTTCTGCATGTTACGGGAGCACGAGCATATACGGGCAGACTTGAGGGGAAAAATGGCCGCCACATTGCTCTTTAAAGAGCCGAGAGAGGAAAAGGTGGTGGACATGGGAACGAGCATCACTACTCAGGAGATGGTTCCTCATTACCAGCTCCTTCCTTCTCCCTTCGCAGCATCCACTTTTTCAAATAAAGCTGTGGAAACCCTGGAGCCCCAAATTATCCCCTAACCTTCCCACTGGGGAAATTTCTCTCTGGTGGTTGACTTCCTGCATGAGGTACGAGAGAACATACCCTCCTTGATTTTTATCCTGTCTAATGTAATTTTGGCTATTGCTGTTACTCAGTATCAAAGCCCAGTCCTGCTCTGAATCCTCCTAAGCATTTGACTTCAGCAGTGCCTTTTGCAAGGGCCTTTTGCAAGTCAATATGCCGTCTACAGATACTTCATTTTTATCTTTTTAAGTGTTTTGCACTTCAGGTTCATTCCTAGGTTAGCTTCCTTATAATCATTAGTTCTATCACATCCCCTCTTCTTTCTCTCTTCCAAAACAGTCTGATGTTTTCAGTTTCCCACTTGTGGAAGGCTTTCCATCAAACTAAAGAGTTTCAGTGTCCGTTTTTACTGCCTTTCTACTTCTGTCTCCTTTCCATGGCAAAGAACCTGGAATACACATACTAGTCAAGATCAAGAATTTAATTAACATTTTCAATTAAGAATTTTTGGCGTTCTTATTGATTGTCAGATTTTTGCACCCTAATATGGAATAAACTAAAAATAGGTTATCGCCAAAATGTCTGTGAACTTTCCCATTTTTCAAGAGGGGAAGATAAAATATATAAGTTTAGGCCAACGGAAATTTTGCGAGACAGTTCAAGAAATGAGAACTGATTAGGGCAAAGGTTCTCCCATATATTTTTCTTGCCTCTGGTACAAGGTCTTTCACTGACATTTTATATTATTTTAAGTTTCTCTTGAGACCATGAAGTTTTAAAAGAAGGTATTGACTAGAACCCAAGATCTTTTTTCCCAGAAAGTGCAAGCTTCTGCCGCGTGAGCTAGACGTGCCTCCATGAGCTAGGGATTAACTCCTCCGCAAGCCAGTCCCTAGGGGCTCCCTGCAATACCCAGGCGCACCCTTGGTCGCAGGAGCACCGCTGACCATCAGCAGAGCRTGGGGGCACGTGGCTCCACCGCAAGCTGTGTACGCCCTCTTCCAGAGTCAAACCCCGGCGTCGGTCAAGGCGTATCAAAGGTGTATCTGGGGTTCTTGCTGTACGTGTGGGATGCCCGGTCCCTATCGCCAGGCAGACCGCATCCTTCCACCAAGGAGCAGGCGAGAGCGCTGCGCCCTGTCTTTTGGCAGGGTCTCCCAGGAAAGGTGTTAGCAGGAGTGAGCTAACCTGGCCCCCAAATCCAGCCAGTTCAGAGCCCTCTCACGAAGTGACCCTGGCAGAAAGAAGCATGGAGAGAGGCCACGACGYGGTTCGCAGGCAGCTTGGGGGCCCCGTGACACCGAGCGCCGGGGACCGAGGCTGCAGCAGACGCCTCCGCCTCTGTCTCACCTAACGGTTGGCTCCGGCTGGTTTCTGATCGATGCCTGCAAGCAGAGGTTTGCTGATCTGGGGACGGACATGCTGTTTCCAAACACCAGGGTGCTTAGAAACAAAATGACTTCAATATAAACTTACAACACCATTTAAAGAGCTGGAAAGGGGATACCAAGAGCCTGGGTTTCTGGCTGTTTGTTTTTGTTGCTCGGATACATTTGTTCTCTATGTAAGGGCACAGCTTAATGTGCTGTTTAGGAGGGACGGGTAATCTTTAATTATTAGTCCACTTTTTTTTTTATTTTTTCGTCTCTTGGCTTTAACTGCCCAGCTGGGAAAGCAGTTTGGTCTCAGCTGGCCAGCAGGCAGCACGTGGACTGGCGAGGGAGGCAGCCGCACCAGCAGACGTCAGCAGCAAGCGGCTCCGCGCTCATGTGCCCCAGCTCCGGGCGCAGGCTGCCCCGCTTTGCAGTGCACAGCAAGGGCTGGCCCCAGCCCCGGCACGGGCTCTGGCCGTGGCAATGGCAGAAGGACGGCACGCTCCCGGCACGCTTTGCTCGACGGAGAGCAGAAACGGGAGTCTCGGTGATCACCGGGGTGGGGGAAAACGGGCTGGCACGGAGGTGGTGGTAACAGCTTTGGCCCCCGGCAGAGCCCATCTGCGGATGCAGAGCGGCCTCGGCAGAGCTGTGCAAAATTGTCCTGGCTGTAGAAAGGGCACCAGGTCACTGAAGTGAGGGGCTGACATTTGGGATATAACGCACTGATGTTTGGGAGAAGCAGCTGGCTTGGCGCCCAGCTGCTTAAAGCCTTGCCTTCGTAGCATCAGCACAGGACAAGTACATCAGGGAAAGGGTAAAGGATCAGCCCGCTGCAGCTAACGTTTGGGAGGCTACCGTAAGCATCTCTGAAAGTCCCAAACACAGGTCCTTACATGGAACTAGGGAAAATTTAGCATTGCTGACATTTCTGACATTGCTGGGTGTGGTTTCTTTCTTTTTTTTTTTTAATAAAGTGAAAAGAGAGAAAATAGTCTTTATGATTGTTTGGAATACATTACAGTTGTACAAAAATATATATTTTTCAACGCCATGTCTCTCCTTACCCTGCCAAATGAAACAAAAAATAAAAACCCATTGTTTTACTCTTGCTTATGTTTCCTGTGCCTTACGGCTTGGACTGTGGATCCCTTGGCTGAAATCCATCACAGTAATGATTTAATTTGGGAACCACACTTCACCTTTCTAAAAATGAGGAAAACGGAGAAAAACAGCAACTAAATTGTGCTGAACAAGGATCTAAAATGACTTCTCCACGAACTCAAATTAAAGAAACTGTGTTGCCCAGAGAATGGATAAAATCAAGTATTGTAAGCCTGCCTCTACCCAGCAAGCKCTCTCCTGGCGTTTTAGCCCTATTCTACAATCTGGACCTTTTCCAAAGAGAGAGCAATAGATCATCAGTCATATCTTTTTTCCCCAGACACTTACTAAGAGCCAGGCACACACACAAAAATAAAAGAATGTAGAAAACATCTACCCACTTTTGTTTGAGTGTCAGTGTTTTTAAAGCATTCAGCTCAAACTGTTTTCCAGAAGGGAACCTCAAACTGCTACAAAACCAAAACAAGACAAATGTCCCTAAATGGGGCAGAAATAAATCTAAGGACTCGTGAGTAAATGAGACAAGATGTGCAATAGGTGCCTTCACCTAAAAACGAAGAGAAACAGCATGACATGGCAGCTCTGTACTTCTCAGGCTGTGCACGCACATGGGCACCAACCCCGCGCTGTGCCCGGAGTCCAGACTCCCCTTACGCAAGCCAAACACTACATTTGCGCCAGAAGGACCGCAGCATAGGTCGCAGGGTTGCACACAGCTGGACACCACTACGGAGGTCGGCAGGGTGCAGGGGTGCAAAGCCCCACATGGCCTCCAGCACCCACCAAAGTCTCTGGGGTGGGCTGCTGATGGGGGGGACCCTGCACCCACTGCTGGGCTGAGATCTGCCCCCGCGTTTCCAGCCCAGCCCCATGGGCCGTTGTGTCCGAGCAGATCCCGCAGCCAGGCTCCATCCTGGAGAAGGGGAAACAGCTGGAGTTGCAGCCGCTGAAGCGCAACTCATCCTCCAGCTGTTTCAGACAAGCTGGTGCTGTGCAAGCACCGGTCAGGTTGTGTGTGACCAGCGGCTCCAATAGCAACCAGGGACACCAGCCAGGCCAGTTAGAAACGGGCCAAGCGAAAAGCCTGGGGCCAGTGTGTGCAGCCCTGCCTGGGGGGTTGGTGCCACCGGCTGCAAGCCCTCTGCAGACACTTCCCAGTGCAGAAAGCCCACAAGGCTGTCAGATTAATGCAAAACTGCAAGGATAACAGTGCTCACAAAAGCAGGGTTGCTGAATCGCTCTGGAAACCTACTGTAGCACACAGCTGGTGCACAGCAAAATGGTAGAAAAAAAAAATCTGGCTAGCCAGGGAATAAAAAAAAGTCCCCAGCAAACCCGACCACAGGGAAATATGGTTGAAGAAACACAAGTCGTGCTGAGCTTAGAACAAACATGCTTGTGGACTGACTGTAAAAATACTACAGCAGCAATTTTCAGCCAGTTTGGTAATAAAATGGAGGGCTCCTCAGTGAACAGGAGTGCAGTCCCTCGTAGCAGTGGCAGTTCTGCAGATGCTGGCATGGCATGCAGGAAAGCACTTGCTGCTGCCAGTGTTTTCAGTCCCCCAAGCTCCTGTGCTAGAGGCTGAAAAGCTTCACATTAGAAGCAGCTGGGCTGTGAACTTTTTTCTTTCTTCCTCCCTCAAAAATATACCCCAAACAAGCCATGCCAGAGTGGCTAGGTACCCTCTAAAACTGCTACTAAAATCTGGGGCTCAGCTATAAACCATGACTGTGCCTTGAAAGGTGACTATCTACCAGCAGTCACTCCTCTGTCAACACCTCTGCCTCTTTTTATGTTTGTCCAACATCAGAGTTGTTGGTTTTGTGAAAAGAAGCCATTTATGCCACTGTTAGCCCTTCACCACTCTTGGTTCACCACAGCTGGAGAGAAGGAGTAAGATCTCCTTATTTCTGGTGCATTATCAACAGATTCTTGGGTTTCTTTTTCCCCTCCACCAAATTCCAGTCCACCAGACTGTAGAAAGTCATTTAAATCCAGAGGGATGCAAAGCATCCTTTTAAGGCCTTGTCCGGCACAAATGCCATTATTCCTAGTAAGCGTTCAAGAAAAAGAAAGAAGTAGGGGTGGAATAAAAGAAAGAACTGTCGAATGGACTTCTGAAAGGTCTTCCGCAAGGTCCCTTTACAAGAAGATATTAAGGATATTAAGACCATTCTCAGGTGGCATTAGCAGGTCACCCCCTCTTGTGTTTTGGGTTTGTTTTCTGGCTCCTGTAAGAGGCCAGCCTTCTGTTCCCGAGTGCAGCCAGGTCCCTGGGCAAAACCCTACAGACCCCCTCCAAGGTGCCATTTGCCACTACCCAGTTTACGTTCATGTCCCTGCTTCCCAGCCAGGGCAGGCTTGCCGACCGCATGCTACACATGGATATAACCCTGGCCGTGACTTGCCAAATGGTCCTAGCCCTGCCAAAACAGGTGACAGGCCATGTGCGAAGCTCTGGGGATGGCGCTTCACCCACTCAGGACCTGCTCCCAGGAAGAGAGGCCACAAGCAGGGACCAGCTGGAACAGGCCCCGCAGTTTCTATTGCGCCTGCTTTTGGTGACCGTCACAACCATGYGGCAGTGGCTCCAGGAGAAGGAGGACAGGTTGCAAATATGAGAAGACCAGCAGCGGAGCTGCGGCTCCAGGGACTCCCGAGGGGGGGGTTGATGCCTGTGCCTTACGCCCAGGTAACAGGATGGGTTACTGTGCCCCGTAACCTATGCTGCCTTTGAAATATAACAAGCTCACTTAGTCATTCAGGGACACAAAGGTTGTTATTGTTCTCTAGATATACTGTTAAAGTACAGTTCCTCCTCTTTGCTTGCAGCTTGCCAGTGCTGGTGGGGGTAAATTCCCTTTATTGCAGGGGATGTAGCTTGCTGCAGGGGGAACCCAGATTCCCAGCAGGTCCAAGGGGGAGGAAGGGCAGAAAGGGGCTAAGGACGTCCTGGACAGTCACAGAGATGCTTTGCAGGCAACAGGGCACACGGGATGGCGTCCCATCAAGCCAGTTGAAGTCCATTCCCACTCTGGGGCTGGTGCACTGCAAGGGAACTTCAATGCTACTGCGGCCCCCGACAGGGGCAGCTACATGCAGTGGGTCAGCAGAGGAGCCAGCTATGTTGGGAAACACTGCGGGGGATGTTGCTTCACTGTCTCAACCCCAGGCACATTGTCAGAAATCCAGTGCTTGCACAGTGGCTGGTAGGGAGATAGCCAAGGGATGCTGTGTATTGGCACTTGTTCCTCTCTTTGCAATGCAGAAGGGGTGGGTTGAATGCCTGTGCCTCCCTGGTTTGGGCATGGGGACTCCACAGCTGGCAGCGGCCACCACTTTGGGGGAGATCTGCACTGCTCTAAGGAGTGGGGAGCCTCGGGCTGAGGGGCTGCGAGTCGCCGGTGCAGCGGACCAGAGCTGCAGCAGGTGAGGGGCTGCGCGGTGAGGCACTGGCGGGCATGGCGAGCCGGTGAACCACCTCTCCAGAGGCACTGGAGCAGTTTGGGGGCACGCTGAACAGCATGGCCTGAGGAGTTCACAACACACACAGCTGCTGGCGAGGGGCCCAGGAGCTGGCAGCTGGCCCGGAAAGAAAAAAACAGAACAAAACACTAAAACAGGCGCAAACGAAGGGGGCCAGGCTGGGGAGGGGGTGCTTACGAAGGTCTGTAGTCCTTGATGCCCATGGCAGGAGGGTAGCAAGGAAAGCCCCCAAAACAGGCCTTCTTACCCAGGGAGGTCACAGCGTTGTGCACATCCAGGGCACCTCAGTGCAAGGAGGTCCTATCTCTGGGGAAGCTAGGGAACAGGTCTTATTCTCCTGGGCAATGGTCAAATCTTTGCTTTCACCTGCCTTACCCTTCAAAGAAGATGCAGATGGCTCTGGAGACAAAGCACAGTCCGAAACCTTCCTCGGCAAATCCCCTCTGTGCACAGGCGCAACACCTGAGGCTTGCGAGCAGATGGGACCTGCGCACCCTAGCAGCTGTGCTGCAGACCATAGCTGTCATGCAGGCTCCCACTGGCGGCCCTGCGCCACCGAGCTCCCTCATCCCTCACCTTGTGAGCAGGGCTCCCCAGCCTGCAGGATGGGGACTCATAGTGGGAGTGGAGGCTGCATAGGATCTGCACACACACATGGCTCCCCAGCACACGCACATGGCTCCTGATCTGTCAGAGTCCGTTTATACTGCATCAGTGGTTTGCCGCATGTAGTTGCGAAAAGTTTTGATCCAGATGTAGGAGCCTCAGGAACTGGATTCATCAGTGCACCTGTCTAGAGGTTATATAGCCCTGTTGTGAGAAGCAAAGTACTTTTATGGATCAGCAACCCAATGAGGAGACAGGAAGCCAGGAGGAGAGTTCAGGGATTGATTTTCATTCTGGCAGAAGGTTAAGGGCAGGGAATACAAACGCTCTCTGAGGTACTGGGTAGCTTAATACATAAACTGATGATATGGAAAGGAGGATGAGCAATATACTAAACATTTTTTAGGAGATGACTCAAAGCTATTAACTCCTGAAGAGATAGGAAAAGACTGTAAGTAAAATGTAAATATGGCAAATGGGCAACAACATGCATTCACCATGCTTTAACTTGGCATATGTGAAGTCAGAAAAAAGAAAACATGTTGCATGTGAAAATTATAAAGCTCCCAGACTGACTCTAGCAACTCAGGAAAGGATCTGAATGTCACTGTAAGCAGTCCCACACAAACCTTGGCTCTGTGAGCAGCTGCAGGTTAAAAAGGCACACAAAAAATATTAGCATGCAGAAGGAGGAAGGGGAGAATAATATGGAAAATATGATAATGCTATTATGTAAATCAGTAGCGTGGCCTCTCTGGGAATACTGTCTGCAGTTTAAGCAAGCTTTTCTCAGAAAGGCTGATTAGGGGCACGGCAAACTCGCGCATGAAGACAGATCGAAACGATTGGGGTTGTTTATCTCGGAAAGGAAATGAACAAGAGGAGATTGGCACAGAGCAAGGCAGTCCAGTGTCTGGTTTTCTTTCTGTTCAATTCTATCACTGTCATATCTGGTGTTGCTGAGAAGTGCGTAAAGTGATGTGGCTCTCCTCTGTCACACACATTTTGTTCTTTCTCTCACCCTCTTCCCCAGGGAGGCATGGCATATGTAGTTATGTTTTCTATTTTGGTAGGATTGGGGGAGGAGGGGATGGGGATGGCTAAGGATGAATAGTTACTCCCTAGAGCAGTTCACAGTAGAGGAGGTAATAATGAAAAGGGGGCATTTGCACTTGGACGGGGCGGATGGAAGGTCCTGGTTTTGGGAGGCTTGTTTCATCTCCTCAGGCCAGCTACTGCCTTCATCCCATCCCATCATCTAGGCAGGCCATGGGATTCCCTGGAGATAAAATTAAGGAGCTTGAATCTAATAAGTTATTCTGTAAGAATCATTGGGGGTAGCTGGAGGTACCCTCAGCCAAACAGAGTTAACTCACTGCTCTCTGTCTATCCTGAAACATGAAAAAAAGAGTCTGCCCCTTTACTACTTACCTTCACATCACTGCTAGGCAGCGAGCACAGACAGGCTGTGATGACCATGGTAATCTGTGCTGTGGATGTGACTCACTGCAGCATGCTGATCTATCCCCTTTCTCACATGAAGCCACTGGATGGCATTTAGGCTTGTCAAAGCCAGAACAACAAAAGGAAATGTATATTTGTGTTCCAGCTGTCCTGAACTGTGGAGACCATGCTCACAAGCATGCAAAGCCACCGAGGTCAAGAACCCAGCAAGTTTCAACAAAGCAAATGAAATGTATATCAATAACAAAACTTTCCTGTGTAGAACGAGCACAGTGTCACGAGGAGGTACTGGCCCTGCCTGCACAGCCTTGAACAAGCAGCATTAAGCACACAGTCCTCAAGGACTCTCCGCAAGTCCCTGCCTTCTGCTCCAGCTGCTTCACAGCACCTGGCAGCCTTATTCCATCTTGCAAGCTTGTTGTCAGTGTGAAAACAGAATCTGGCTTTGAGGGCAGCTGAAAATCTAAAAGGAAAGTGTCAGTTTTCCCACTAAACCGTAGGCTTGAGGGTTCAAACCCATCTCTGTTACAGACTAGCATTAAAGCTAATGAGGGAAGTGGCTGCTCCACCTTTGGCTGTTCAGCTCGCCCTGCTGTGTTCAGAGACAAGATACAGGCACAGAAGGACCTTGGGGTATTTGCTGTGGCAATTCTTGCAGCCCTAATGAAACTGACTCCTTGTAGAGTTCAGGCCTGGCAATGAGAAGAAAACCAGTGTTGTTTTGAAGAAAACCAGTATATGACAAGGATAAAGAGCTGCTTCACCCACACACTCATATCTTGGTCTTTCCAGGCCACGCTGGGGGGTCCCCCTTCCCACCTGGCCTTTCTCCTTCCCCACACAGGTCCCTTAGCCTTTCCCTGGAAGGTTTCCAACTAGCCCCAGCCAAGGTCCCTGCTCCATCCTYGTCCTCTCTCATGGCAGAGGCTCTGAGCGCTGCCCGTTCCCCTCTTCAGTCCATGAACTGCTCCAGTTTCTCCTTGCGGCAGGACTGTGCGGCACCTCGCCCTACACCCGGGTGCAGGCCGGGTGTCGAGGCCTCCCTCTGCCCCGCTACCCCAGCCTGGGAGCTGCGTGCTGGCAGCGCTGCCCCCAGCTCGCCGTGCCGATGGTGGGGAGGGACGGCCTGAGTCTGCGTTTTACCTCTGGAACCTTCACCCGTTGAAATTACCGCCTCAAACCGGCCCAGCGCTGGGCTGAGCCCGCCCCATCCCAGCCCCAACTGGGAGCTACCGCGGAGGGGCCCCGCCCGGCCCCTCCCCTCCCCGCCAACAGAGGGCGCCGTCGCAGGCGGGCGCCGCCCCACGTCCCCTCTCGCTCGCCGTCCGGCCGGAAGGGGGAGACAGCGCTGCGCCCGTCGCCCCGCGCTCGGCGGCCGGCAGGCCGGAAGTCCCCTGCGGGAGGACGGTTTGGGCTTCGGTGCGCTGGCTCGCTGATTGGAGGGGCCGCGGTCGCGACCCGGAAGCGGAGCGGCCATGTTGCCGGGTGACCCCCGGAGCGGTGCGGGCCCCGCCGAGGGGACGAGGCTGCCGTGAGCGGCCCGAGCGTCTCCCCGATCCTCCCCGGTGAGTGCGAAGCGGCCGCTCCCTGCGAGCCCCCCGGGCTCGCCCCCGGTCCGGGACCCCGGCCCGGGACCCCGGCGGCGGCGGCGGGGGGGGAATGGCGGCGCGGGGCGGCCCCGCTGGGGAGGGCCAGGCCGCCTCCCCCCCCCCCCCGCGGTGGGCTCTGCCCYCGGGGGGCGCCATTATCCTGGGKGCCCCGTTAGAGCGGCTGCCCCAGCCCGGGCCGCGGAGGGCGGCGGGCTCTGGGGCCAGGCTCGCGGGGGGAGGCGGCGGCCCAAGGGGAAAGCTTCGCTCAAGCCTCCCGTCCTYGACGTCTTTGCAGAGCGCCTGGCTGCACACCTGTTCCCCATGGCCGCGTGGTCCCGGGAGGCCGTCCTGACCCTCTACCGGGCTCTGCTGCGCCAGGGCCGCGGGCTCCGCTACACGGACCGGGATTTCTACCTCGCCTTCATCCGCCGCGAGTTCCGCAAGAACCAGGGGCTGGAGCGGCTGGAAGACAAGGAAAGACAGTTGGAGAAAGGGCAGGCTTTCCTGCACAGCAAACTCGGGGGCTTGGTTTAGAGATTCCCCCTTCTCTGTAGCTTCTTCTGGCCCCACTTGTTTTGCTTTTCCTTCCAAAATCCCCACCTTTACCATGACAGATGGTTAATACTCTCTGCCCACCACTACCTTGAAGAAGCCAGGAAGGCGCTTCCACAGTTGTGCTGGAGGTGCTTTCCTGTCCCCTTTACAAATGCATTAGGCCACAGGTAGGTCATTCCCAATGATATAACCATGTTCTTTATGTTAATATTGCAGTTAGTTTTATGAGAGAGTATTATTTTCTGCCTAGCAATGAAGAGTAACTGGATCCCATGTTCATCAAGGCAGGAACCTTCTTTCTTAGAATGTAACTTGGTACTTGGTCTTAGAAAAATAAAAAGGTTGTTTTAAACTGCCAGAGTCAGGCAGGCACTGAACCTTTAGCTGGCTTTGAAGCTGACTTAGAAAACTGACCTTGAGTCAGGCTATAAAAGTTTCATGGTGTTTTCATTATTTCACTGAGGATCCACCTACAGGTACAGTGATAGCAAAGTTTGTTTTATATGTATCATTGACCAGGGAAACTCTTTGAATGTAAATATCGAGATCAGAGATTAAATAGGAATTGAAAGAGTAAACCTAAGCAAACATGAACTTCATGAACTTCAAATATATTTTATGTTATACATGACTTGTTTGAGAATCAAACCCACCAGCCTTGCAGGCAGGAAGAAATGACTGGTGAAAGCAAGGAAGTTGTTCCCTTCGTGGTTCAGTGTGGTCTCTAATGCTGATCCTTGGGTGTTTCAGAAATACCTGGTTTTAGCCATTGCCCAAAAATGAGTCTGGGAGCGAATGGACACCTTTCTACTCTGAGACTGCCTGCAGGCTCCTAGGAAGATCATCATTTTTCATGGTCAGGCACCAGAGAGACCCTGCATTGCCTTGTCTGTGAACAAAATTATATGCTTTAGACTGAGAAAGAGAAAATAAATTGGTATAAAAGAGGCCATGGTCTGGCTGAGGAGCACCAACTAAAAGGAGAAGACACAAATAGTAATGTAATTTTGCATAATACACAGGATTTCATTGTAAAATGTTACTAAAGCAAATCTTATCTTCTTTTTATAAAGCAGTAGGTGACTGTGCAAATAAATCTACTTAAATGATTACTGGTCACACAAAATTGGGGTGTCTCTCTTCAGGTCATAAACAGAGCTGGAGGCAAAGAAATGCTGCCATTGCAGAACTTGGTCAGTACTGTCATTCTGGCATGTCTGGGAATAAGCAGCCCCTAGAAGGAAAATAATTGATTAGAGAGGTTGCAGGGTTAGATGGTCCCTTCCTATGGCTCAGTGTTAAGACCCCAAGAGTGGTGAATGTGCGATGGAGGAAATGGGAGCGTACAGTTAGGGCTGCGCTGTTCTGACCCTTTTGTTCAATGCTCCTTCCAGGTGAGATGGCAGGCGCTGGGCCGCGCAAAGGAAAAAAGGACGACAATGGCATCGGCACGGCCATCGACTTCGTGCTGTCCAACGCCCGGCTTGTGCTGGGTGTGGGTGGAGCTGCTATGCTGGGTATTGCCACGCTGGCTGTCAAACGGGTGAGCCTGCGGGGCAGCGGGGTGGCCCGTGAGCACAGGGGTGCTGGAGAGCAGGAGGGGGCAACAAGGACATGGGGTGCTGGTGCTAGATTGGGTGAAATGCAAGCGTTGGGCACTTAACTCAGATCGTGCCTGCTGATGTTGCTTTAGATGTACGATCGGGCGATCAGTGCTCCCAGCAGCCCTACTCGCTTGAGCCAGTCAGGAAAGAGAAGCTGGGAAGAGCCAAACTGGCTGGGATCCTCCTCGCGGTTGCTGACCCAGGACATGAAAACTAACCTGAGCCGCTCCCTGCAGACCCTTCCCACTGATCCTTCAGCCGCAGACACAGGTAAGAAACAGTGTGATATTCCTGCATGGCACAGTCATCCAGGCCCATAAACCCTGTATTCGTTTAAAGAAATGTAGGAAAAGAGAATGCTCTATCTAGCCCAGTGGTTTTTGAGAGGATGGGGCTGTGGGGGTTAAACAGGTCTCCTGATAATTTCAGTAATTAGAAGTCAGTAATGTATCAGGAATAACAATTGCCTGTTTGCGTTCTTCGTGCTTCTCGTGACTTTATGGGCTTAAATTTTATTCTCCCTCAGTCATTTCTCTTTCAAGTTGAATAGTTATTTTCTGTGCAATCTCTAGTCTTAAAAAATCATTSCACACCTTTGAACATCTTTGTTTCCTCTTTGGACTGTTCCCGTTCCTCTGCCTCTTTTTGAGAGAGGAGTATTAAAATTATGAATATACTAGCAATTTATATGTAGCAATATCTTTTATATTGTATCTCTTATTTTCCTAAAAAATTCTGTAGCTTTGTTTGCCTTTACAGTGCTGTTTGTCAGTGAGCTACTGTCTTCATCAAGTTGTAAGCAGTGACTTGAAGTCTTCTTTCTGAATGGGGTAATAAGTAATTTAGAGTCCATCAGTGTTTGTTTTATGTATTTGGTTGTTTTTTCTCACAGGTTTTACTTTTCATCCCCCAGTCACTTTGTGAGATTGACATTTAGAGATTTAAAAATTGGTGACCTTTTCAGCTGAGTGATTTTGAACATGAAAAATAACCATCAAGCTTTAACTTGGTTTCCAGACACCTACAAGAAAGTCATCTTCAGGATGGCAATGGATTTTCTGCTGAGGAAGCATTAAATAACTAGACAGCTGTGCTAAAGGGGGTCTAGATCATTAGACTGGATTCCCAAAAGATGAGCAATGAGGCTTAAAAGCGCTGATGATAATGTCTTGCATATTTGTCTTAAAAATAAATTAACTTATTTCTTCAATTTTAAGTTTTGTTTCATAAATGGTCATTGAAGTCTGGTTTCCTGTGGCTTTACACGAACCCCCATATCTGCCCCAGGAGGCCACAGTTGGGCAAGAGGCAGGAACCGCTGAGGTTGAGTGAGACAGATCCATGTGCTGCTTAGTTGGCCATTCTGCACGTGTTGCATGGCCAAATGCCTGTTGCTGGACAAATGTGGAATAGCTGATTGCCTTAATGGTGCCTCTGGCTTGCGGCATCTCCCCTGTATCCCACTGCTAAAGTTCCACAGCCCTTCCAAGGACTTAGAGTCTCTTAGATCTGTAACTTTTTCTTAATTCTTGCTAATAACTTTTGAAACTCTCTTGGTCAAAGTTAAGAGAAGTCTGAAAGGTAGATGGGAAGCAAAGACTCATTTCTGTAAGAAACCGTTCTGAAAAAACAGAGTTTAGAGAAAATCTATGCAGGTTAGACATTGCTTAATAGTGCCAACAGTAGCATAAAGCATTGTATCACTGATTTTTGCCTAAGGGTGTGCTCTCTTCTCTTTGACCGATGAAATTTTGAGAGAGATTTTCACTCATGCTTGCATGAGTTCTGCTGGTCCAAAGGTCTGTCAGCTTGCAACTGTGATAGATGGTGATCACAGAACCTCAATGGCTACCCCATTTCTAGATGGCGTGATTTTCTCTGACCTCATACCCTAGTCAGGAGTGGGCTTTGCTGATAATAATATAATGGGTTTTTACAAATTAAAACCTTAAGGAGATAGTGATGGTTGTTCAAGGATGTTTCATCCCCCACTCTGGCATCATGTTAAAAGCAGCTGGTCTGGTAACAGTGCTGAATTTTTGATGAACTTGAACTCAGGTGCTGCCCACTTAGCCAATAAATTACTTCTTGTGCAAGATGAGAGCATTAGTCTTGTTCTGGCTAAGCTCCAGATCTAGTAACTTGCTTTCATCCCCCTTGATTCCTCCTTAATGGTTTCTTTTGACGTTTCTCAGCGTCTCCCTTTAGAATGGTACTTGTGTAAAGCATGCAAAATGTCTGCTAAAAGCTTTCTGAGACCTAGGAGGGTGCACTTCCATGCAGCAGATTTCCTGCTGCAGACCACTTCACAGTGAAACACTGGGGACGATCAGCAGTCTTCCTTCTGTCTTGCAGACTTTTTCCGACCCACAAAGCCCAAGCCATCTGCCAAAAGGAGTCAGATGGAACTGAAAAAATCACGCCTTCGTTTGTCTCTGCAAGAAAAGCTCTTTGCTTATTATCGGAGGAAGGTAGCTATCCCAGCAGATGAGCAGGCCCGGGCCAAGCAAGCAGCYGTGGATATTTGTGCTGAGCTGCGCAGCTTCCTACGCGCCAAGCTGCCGGACATGCCCCTGCGTGACATGTACCTCAGTGGCAGCCTGTACGATGATTTGCAGGTAATTCCTGGGACCGCGTGATGGGTCATTATTCAGAAGGCTGACTAGGCAGGGGCATTTCTGACTTCTCTGTTGGCAATGCTGTCTCAGCACAGCATTCCTCTGTAATAAGGCTTCTGGTGTCACGTTTCCCACCGTGGAGCCAAGTGTTGATTTCTGCAATACTTTTTTGAACAGGCATGACCAGGTTGTTCTGGCCTTGTCTGCAAAGCATTTGCTTTTTGCTGCTTGTATTATCGTAGACCCTTCTTTCCTTTCTCTCCTTCCCTCCCTTTAGTTGTGTTTTTCTGCTGCATCTCTGCTTCTGTTTTCTCTCTCTATATCCCTTCCATCTTCTTCTGAATATATGGCATTCCGTTAGGATTCCTGTGTATTCATGTAGGTCTTCCCTACTTTTTTTTTTTTTTTTTTTT